>NW_022631163.1:1227500-1341405 GCF_010015895.1 Lontra canadensis
TCCCTTTACCCAGTTTTGGCCCCAAACTATAGTAAACTACAGTAAAATATCACAACCAAGATATTGACATGGATCCAATCCATGGGATCTTTTCAGATTTCCCAAGTTTTGCTTTACTCTTGTGTGGGGGTGGGGCGGGGGGTGGGGAGGGCTTTGCAAGTTTATCACACATGTGGGTTAATGTACCTGTAGCCACCACCACAGTCAAGATACAGAACAGTTGCATCATTACAAGAATCACTTGCGTTATTCTTTTAAAAACCTACCCACGATGGGATGCTGGGTGGCTCAGTTGGTTAAGTGTCTGCCTTCTGCTCAGGTCATGATTCTAGCATCCTGGGATCGAGCTCCACATCGGGCTCCTTGCTCAGCGGGAAGCTTGCTTCTCCCTCTGCCTCTGCTGCTCCCCGTGCTTGTATGCTCTCTGACAAATAAATAAATAAAATCTTTAAAATTTAAATAAAATAAAATAAAAACATACCCACTCTCACCCCTCCATCCTCCCACCTCACCCTTAATTCCTGGCAACCAATGGTCTGTTCTCAATGACTATGGTTTTGCCATTTCAAAAACTTTATATACATGAAATTATATAATATATAGCCTTTAGGGATTGGCTTTTTCACTTGGCTAAATTCTGCCGAGATTCATCCAAGTTGCACATATCCAGTTAGTTCTTTTTTATTGCCAAATCGTATTCTATGGTTTGGGATTCCATTTGTTTAACAGTAACCCATTGAAGGATGTCTGAATTATTTCCAGTTTGGGGCTCTTACTAATAAAGCTGTTATGTATAGATTTTTCAATGAGCATAAATTTCCATTTCTCTGGGGTAAATACGCAAGAGTGCAATTGTTGGATATATGTTAAGTGCACGCCTGGTGTTTTATTTTGTTTTGTTTTGTTTTAACTGCCAAACATGGGGGTCCCTGGCTGGCTCAGTCAGGAGAGCACGTGACTCTTGATCTCAGGGTTGTGAGTTCAAGCCCCACACTGGGTGTAAAGATTAGTAAAAAAAAAATAAAATCTTAAAAAAAAAAAAAACCCTACCAAACACATTTAACAGAGTGGTTGTACCGTTATACTTTCCCACCGGCAATGTATGAGTGACCCAGTTTCTCCATATCCTCACCTGCATTTGGTGTTGTCACTATTTTTTTATTTTAGGCTTTCAGACAGGTGTATAGTGCATTTTCCATTGTGGCTTTATTTGCATTTCCCTAATGGCTAATGATTTGGAACGTCTTTGCTTGTGCTTCTTTGCCATTTGTATATCCTCTTTGCTGAAATGTCAGTTCATGTCTTTTGTCTAGTTTCTCTCTCTTTTTTTAAGATTATTTATTCGAGAGAGAGAAATCAGAGTGAGCAGAAGAGAACACGAGTTGGGGGAAGGTCAGAAGTAGAGAGAGAAGCAGACTCCCCACTGAGCAGGGAGCCCTATGAGGAGGGGGAAGGGCTCGATCCCAGGACCCTGGGATCATGACCTGAGCCCAAGGCAGATGCTTAACTGACTGAGCCACCCAGGTACCCTACCTTTTGTCTAGTTTCTAAGTGAATTTTTTTTTTTAACTTTTGAGTTTGGAGAGTTCTTTATATGTTCTAGACACTAGTCTCTTAAGTTATTTCCTTCAATCTATACTTTGTCTTTTTATCCTTTCACATAGTCTTTCATGGAAAAAATTCATGATGAGGTCAAATTGATGAGGTCAATTTTTCCTTTTATGAATCGTGCTTTTGCTGCCAAACCCAAGAACTCTGTCTATCTTCAGACCTTGAAGAGTTCCTTTTCCTTTCCTTTCCCTCCCTCCCTTCCTTCCTCTTCCTTCCTCTTTCTTTCTTTCTTTCTTTTTTGCTAAAAGTTTTATACTTTCACATTTAATATTTAAGTCTGTGATCCATTTTGAGTTATGTGAGATTTCGGTTGAAGTTCTTTTTTCCTTCCTTCCTTTCTTCCATTGCCCATGGAGGCTGAATGGTTCCACACTGTGTATTGAAAAGGTTATCTTTACTTCACTGAATTGCCTTTACATCTTCATCAAAAATCAGTTGGGCATTTTTGTGAAGTTCAGAAGAGTGACACAAACCCCCTCTCCAGTAGGGTTGGACAGTGAAAAGTAATTCCTTATCAAAATGATGTCATTACTTTTGTACAACAAATTTTTGTTTCTGGAAGCCATCTAAAGCAATCTCCAGAATCTTCTTCCACGGAGTGTGTCAAGTTATTTATCAGTGTCTGCAGAGTGATGGGAAAAGGGTTCTTATTCACTCACAGCTGCCTCCCAGCTTAGGAAAATACTCACAGTGATCTTTTAATTCAATTTTTGTGTCTCTTCATCAGATGCAAAATACTTCTAGTGAGTTCTTCAGCTGAGTTTATGACCAGGTTATGGAGACCCCAAAAAAGATTCTCAGCATTTGTCTTAGAGTTGACAGACTGTGGGATTGGTGATCTCCCTCCTAGGGAACAGGGGCTTGTGTGGGATCCCAGAGGTCACGGGGCAGCTGCTGCTTCCCCAGTGCTTACTGAATATGTCACACACTGTGCCCATCGCTGTGTCACACAAACACACTCAGGGGTCACAAAAACGCTGGGAGGGAAGTACTATGATTATATCTGGAGACCAGGGAACCTAAGGCTCCAAGAGGTACAGTGACTTGCCCAAGTTCATATAGAATGCCTAAAAGGACCCTAGAGATGTCCTTGAAGCAGCTGAGGTCTGCTGGGACAGCTCCATGAGGGCCAATTCCGGCTCAGGGGGTTTGAAGGCTCCAGCTTCCCTCTCCGAGCCGTGGCTGAAGACTGGGCCACCGAGCACTCCGGGCCTTGGAACCACTCCGACCTCCTGGGCCTGGCCGCAGGATCCATGCCCATGCCCATGTCTGTAGCCCCCATGGAGGGAGGGAGGCGTAGAGGCAGGGAAGCTCCCGCTAGATGTGTGTGGGAAGATGCGAATCATCAGACAAAGAGGACATCACAGCCCCTGACCTTGTCTCCCTTCATTCTGCAGACCTTCCCTGCACCACCTAGAATGCCCTTTCACCCACTTCTGACGACCATAGGCAGAGTAAAAGTAGGGTGTGGGGGCCCATGGGATGTCATTAACTATTTGTCTGCCTGAAAAATTATCTTCTTCCAGACTGATAATCCTTGAGATCCCCTCCCCCTGCTCCCCCGACCACCCTATCTCCAGCCGCATTAATAGGATGTGACAGATGGAAAGAGGAGGAGAAGGTGATCGTGGAATTAGCGTAGGGCTCAGGGAAGATGGGGGAGGTGGCATTCCGATAGGGACCTTTCTGTTGCAGGTGAGACGCCCCTCAGATTTGGTGGATGCTGCGGGTACCAGCACAGCCCTTTGAACTGTTTGTCTTTGGGCCTGGAGATTCCTTTATGGGATGCCATTAACCGCCAAGCATGTTGCAGACTGCACAACAGCACTCAGCCGAGGACAGACTGACATCCAGCCCTCGCCTCCCTGCCTGTGGAGCCCAATACTCCCAGTGGAAGCAGTGATTTTTCTGATTCACACAAAGACGTGATAGGGGCTAGAGGTTAGTCTGTTAATTAAAAAAAAAAAAGTCTTAAAATAATATGTGCAAAGCTTAAGTTTTTATTTTAACTTAAAACATATAAATGCAGGGCACCTGGGTGGCTCAGTGGGTTAAGCCTCTGCTTTCAGCTCAGGTCATGGTCTCAGAGTCCTGGGATCAAGCCCCGCATCAGACTCTCTGCTCAGTGGGAGCCTGCTTCCCCCACTCTGCCTACCTCTCTGCCTACTTGTGATCTCTCTCTGTCAAATAAACAAAATATTATTTAAAAAAACATATAAATGCATATTTGCTCTCTAATCTTTTGCTATAGGTCCAAGACCTTTCCTCTGAGGAGTCCACTAATGGGAATTCCAGTTCGTTATCTACATGGAGAATTTCCGATTTTGGTGTCTTGAAAGGGAAATGGCCTCTTAAGACTTTTGGGAAGGGACCTGAAGACAGAATTCTTGTGGATTTCTCTCTCACAGGTGTCCTGTTCATATCTAATTAGAAAGCAGTATTTTTACAATTTGCCATGACTGGGGCTTCGCAGACTCCTGCCTAGAACCCAAAGCTTCAGCAAAGGGGCTTTTGTCCATGGACAGCGGCAAGTTATTGTTGCTGAAGCGGGTACATGTGGAGGAACTCCCATGCCACCCCCTTACTGCTGTCCCTCTTCCACCAGCTTTTTTTAGCTAGCATTTCTCAAGCATTTACTATGTGCCAGCTTGATGCTCAATATTTTTCATGCATCTTCTGCCACACTAAGAGGTCAGATGTATCAGCCCCATTTTACAGAAGAGGACACTGAGGCATCAGGAGAAGAAATGCTTTGTCTTGCTTTCTGATCACATAACTTCTTTTGAAAAGGAGAGAGAGTTTATTTATTTGAGAGAGAGAGCATGCACAAGAGGGCGAGAGCATGGAGAAAGGGATGGGCCAAGGGAGAGGGAGCAGCGGACTCCCCATCATGGATTCTTACCTTATTCATTGAGAAATAATGCATTATTGTCATTATATGTGCTGATATTTTATTGTCACAGAGGCAGGATGTGACCTTAGGTCTGTCTGATCCAGAGCCTACGTCCCTAACCACTCTTCTGTGCTCCATGCTGCTTGTTAGCTGTTACCTTGAGCAAATTGCTTCAACTCTCTAAAACACAGCTTTACTACTGGAAGGATCTAAGTGACATGTGATGCATGACCAAGATTCTAAAGGAAAAGTCTACGCCATTCCCCCTCAGCTGAGTCCTAGGACAACCACCATTTACTGCCAGGACCTCGGCACCATTCTGCTTAATCAATCAAGTTCAAGTTGCACCAACCTTTTGTATGGTCCTCAGCTAGGGGCTTGGTACACAGATGAGTGAGACCCAGTCCCTGCCAGACTGAGTCCCAGAGAAAAACAACATGTAGCCTGAACAAGAAATAAACTTTTGGGGTCATCAGCCACGGAGGCTTTGGACTGGTTTCTCCCTGTAGCATGTCCTGCCTACAACCCCCATCCTTTGTTCTGGAAGTACAACAGGAACCAAGGCGGACTTAGTCCCTGCTGTCATGGAGCTCAGTAGACTTGGGAAGACAGATGCTGACCAAATGAGTAATTCTTTAGTGACAATCCCATTAAGGGCTACAAAGGAGAAGCACTTGGTCCTGGGACAGCTGTTGGATAACCGACTTCATCTGGAAAACTAGGGAGAGCTCCTGAGGAAGCAAGAGTAAAACTAAGGCCTTAAGAAGGAGTCTGAATGGGCCTGGTGAAGAAAGGCAAGATGATCCAGCAGAAGGAACAGCATGTGCAAATGCCCTGGGGAAAGGGCGGTGGGGGGGTCTCCTGGTTTTCTGCATTTTCCAAGCTTGCTTCTTCAAATGCCTCTCAGTTCTCTGAGCCCGGAGATTCTACTGATACATTTCCTTTTTACTTTAATTCACTGAAATTCTACTGCTCTCCACCAAAGGAATATACACTTTGTACTTTAGGCAGGAGTTTTGGGCTATAGTCTACAATGTGCTTGGTCACCTCAACCCAAGTCTCTTAAGACCAACTCCCACCTCAATGGACTCACTGGCCAGAAATGAGTCCTGTGTTAAAATATATGTGGGCCCATCTGGTTTCTCCAAGGAAGTTAAGAGTATCCTTTTGTGCAGCTCAGGAGTGAACAGCATTCGGATTTCCATGTTTTGTTTTGTTTTGTTTTGTTGTTGAGTCTTCAGAACAAGGCACTGACACTAATCTACACAATGCCAGGATAGTAGAGCCCAGCAGAGTTTCCCAGTAACACTCAGGTATCCATTACTCCTCCCACCCCCTCAGGTATCCATTACTCCTCCCACCCCCATGTCAGGAGTAATCTCCTGAGCCAAAAAGAAGGAATAAAGAATCTCTACCCTCTGGGGTAGATTTGAACACAAGATAGTCTCCCCAAGTCTTCTCTCCCTCAGTCTTACTCATTTCAGTAAATGAATCTATGTTTAAAGCCGAAATCCCAGGAATCATCCTCAGTTCTTTTCCTTACCCCTTCACATTTAAATAATCAACAGGTGCTGAGAGTCAGGTCTCCAAAATACATCACAAAGTAGCCCTCCTCCCTACAGCACCACTGTCTCCACCCTGGGCCAAGTTACTACCACCCAGACACTTACCCTAGTCCCCCACTGTTTCCCCTCTTCCCCTACTTGCTCAACAGTCCATTTACTTTACCAGCTAGAGTGAGTGATCTTTTAAAGATGCAAATCTTCTGCTTGAAGCCCCCAAGGGTTCTCGCATTGTTTTAGGATAATTTGAGCTCCTCTCCTTGGCCTTTAAGACTTTGTGTGATATGACCATGACCCAGGTCACTCCCCTCTCACTCTCAGAGATCCAGCCATATTGACCTGTTTCTGGTCTGTAGAATAGCCTTGACCTCTCACCTCCAGGCTCTCTCAGATTCTATTCTCTTTACCTCTAATCCAGTCACCCTTATTCATGATCCAGAAAACTCCATCTTCATCCTCAGGGTTCAAGTTAAATGTTCTCACCTCAGGAAGACCTCCTCGGCCACTCCAAGACTAATGTAGCCCCTTGTTTATGCTTCTCCTCAGTCATACAGTGACATGCTAATAATCTGTGTTCTACGTCTGACTCCTTTGTCATTGGACTGTGAGCTCATCAAAATCAGGGACTCTCTTGCTCACCATGGTATCCCTAGAGCCTAGAGTGAAGCCTGGCTCATACTAGGTACTCAGTAAGTGTTTGCTGTAGGGAGGAATGAATGAATGAATGAAATGGCAGGTGGGATTTTGTAATCCTTCACAGCTAGTCTGTGGCAGGATCCCATGATCTTCTGGGATGAAATTGGTCTCTTGAGAAAGTAAAGCTCTTTAGGTCCTAAATTCTCCAAGGGATGCTAGGGAGACTTTTTATAGCTTTCCAAGCACCAGAGATTAAGCCTCATTTATTCTGCCTAAAATAGTTATGAACTATAATTATATTCTATAGACGTAGGAATATGAATTTTTCATGTTTTCTCAGTATTCATCCACGAGCCTGACACAGAGGGGTTAAAAATACAGCCTTCGTGTCCCTGTGGCCTCTGTCACCTGTAACTGTGTAGCCTTAGGCAATTGATTTCATCTCCCTGAATCTTCTTTTCCTTATCTTTAAAATAAAGATAACACAATGTTCTTTATAAAATTACACTGAATATTAACTAAGTTCATGTAAAACTCAGTTTCTGGCACACAGGAAGAGCTTCATTATACCCTTATTGTTCCTATCATCAATGGGTTAATAGCAAGAACATTGGGCATTTACCCATAATTACCACTAGATGTCGACACAGACCTGGCTAAAATAGCAACATCTGTTTCCCAAGTGTAGGAGCCCTAAGTCTGGAGCGAAAAGAACTTGGAGTTGGAGAAACTAAGGACAAAACCAGCAGGGACCACTTAAAGTCACGAAAGCAGGTCCAGAATTTGAATCCACTGGTCCTGCCCCCTTAAGTATGGCAAATTTCCCAACAAGCTTCTCATAGCTCATCCCGCCCCTGAGATGGCCAGTGTTATCCACTTGAATAGGAAACCATAAGTTTTAATTAAGTGACAGGCAGCGTTGTAAGTGTTTTACAACATGAACTCATTGAATTGGCAGAAACAACCATAAGGGGTAGATTCTGATGTTTTCCTCATTTTATGGGTGGGAAGTGTGAGGCACAGGGACGGTAAGTAAGTTGCTCAAGGACACACAGCTAGAAAATGCAGCAGGATTAAAACCCTGGCATTCTGCTGCAGTCTGGGCCATCCCAGAGCTTACTTCTTTGGTCAACTTGGAGATAATGTGTCTTATTATATTTTTATCTTTTGATACCACATAGCTTCTTTGATGATTTAACAAATCACTGTTGTTCCATTACAGGTTACCTTTCCTGAACTGAAGTCTTGATAAAGAAATAACATTGATTTTGGAAAAAAGTAGTTGTTAAATGGAGTGATGATGTAGGAAAGTAGTTACTGTGGTTTCACAAAACATTGCTCTATAAAACATAACTTTTGCTGATTCTTTATTATTTAACCCCCAAGTTTGCCATCCAGTGCCAACAGAATTCCATGGACCTGGCTCCCAGGTCAATCAGAGACTTGGAGGATGAATGAGAAAGGAAGGAGCTTGGCCATGTCTTTCATCCATTTACTCAGTCCTTCACCCGCTCATTCAGTCCACAGTGCCTGCCTCCTCCTCCCTGTCAGGCTCTGTACTAGGCTCTGAAGCTAAGAAATGACCCCACGCCCCCATTCACCCTGCCATCAAAGAGCTCAGAGTCTAGTGAGAGTTGACAGACAGGAAGTACGCACACAATGGCCTGCTTTATTGCCCACCTCCCTAGACTCTACAGATGGCATTTGTCTATCCCCTCCTCTATCGTCCATTCCTAACATGGTGCCCAGCACATGTTAGGTACTCGATAAATGTTTGCTGAACGAATATAGTCTTCATCGAGAAGGCAGCATTTGATCTGGGGTTTTGACAATTAGAGAGCTCTTGAAAGGTGAAAACAGAGGAGAGGGTACACTCTCTCCAACAGGAAGAATGACAGGGTCATTTTTAGGAAGATCATCTTGGCTTCTGTGTGGAGGACGATGGCTTTGGGTGAGATGAGGGGCAGGTAGACAAGTGAGAGGCTGGTTCAGGGTCCAGGGGTGAGTGGTTGGTGGTCTGGACCAAGGCTTTGGAGGCAGAGACAGAAGAGCCCTGATGGAGGACCCAGAAAGAATGGAAAAGGCTTGGGGAGTGTGAAGCAGGACAGAGCAGGGGTCATGGGTGACTTCAGGTGTCTGGTGGAGTAGGGCCAGTTGGAGAGGCGTTGGTAGGAAGTTGAGGTCTGCTGAGAAAATTTTAGGGCAGAAAGACCTTCCAGTTCCCTCAAGTCAGAGCCTCGTTTTGGTGTCATTTCTACCACCTGGAACTGAGCTTGGAGGGTAGAGCAGTCTTGTGGGTACAGAGGAAGAAAGACAGCTGGGCAGGGGCAAGCCACATGTGAGAAGTCCTGCCTCACCTTCTCCAGTTTTCTGGAGTCCCAAGGGGAAGTGGGTTGGCCACAGAGGCCTTGTCAATGCCCAGACCTAGCATGAAGGTTTACTGGAAAGCAGAATCTCTCTAAAAAGTACCTTCTGATTCTTGCTCAGTAGCACAAATCATATGTGATTTATAAGTAGGCTGCCACCCAATGGCAGATTAATTGAGTGGCTTGGCAGTGTCTAGTATGGATTGGTAGGACGACTTTCACTATTACAGTTTAATTTTCTTGGGGTATAACATACATAAGGTACATAAAGTCCCCTAATCTTAAGGTATAGCTTGATGAATTTGTGCCAATGTAATCACCAAGCAGATTAAGATATAGACCTCTTCCCGTCTCCCAGAAAATTCCCTCTCACTCCTTTCCCATCTCTAGTCCCCTCCTACCAATCCAGGTAACTACTATTCTGATTTCTATCACCACAGATCAGTGTTGCCTACCCTTGAACTTTATATATGAGTGGAACCATACAACATGTACTAATTTTTTTCTGGATTCTTTTAGTCCACATACTGTATGTGACATTAATTCATTTATCACGTTTGTCAGTATATTGTACTTTTGTATCTATAACATAGTATTCTATTGGATGAACGTGCCATAATTTATCAGTTCTCCTGGGCTTTTTTTAAAAAAAGATTTTTATTTATTTATTTATTTATTTGAGAGAGAGGGAAAGCACAGAGGGAGAGGGGGAACCAAACCCTCTGAGCAGGGAGCCCAATGCGGGGCTCGAGCCCAGGACCTCGGGATCATGACCTGAGCCAAAGGCAGAAACTTAACTGACTGAGCCCCTCAGGAACCCCTATCAGTTCTCCTGTTAATGGACACTGAGCTATTTCCAGTTTAAGCAATAAACAAATCTGCTACGAAAATTCTTGCAAGAATCTTTCTTGTAGACATAGGCACTCATTTCTCATGGAATGAATACCTAGGAGTTAAAATTCTAGGTCACAGCTTAGGTGTATGTTCAGATTTAGTAGAAACTGCAGGTTTTCAGAAATGGCTGTACCAAGTCCCCCTCTCACCAGCTATATGTAAGAATTTCAATTGCTTCACGCCCTTGCCTCCACTACGAGACTCTTCTTTTCTTCCAGTGTTAGATATCGGGTGTGTCTGGCATGGATACATTGATCCCCCAGCCCACAAGCAGCAAGACAGAGGCCACATCCAGCCTGTTTCTTAGTTGGGGGAGGAACAGACATCTTGACATGACGGTGAGTCTAGGAACTGAGATGGCCATCTTATGACCATGAGCATGAAACCATCATAAGGACAGCAGAGCAGAGACGAAATCAACCTGGGAGACAGAATGTCTTTGATGACACTGCCAAGCCACTCAATTAATCTGCCATTGGGTGGCAGCCTACTTATTTTTTAAGCCAGTTGATTTGGGGGTTTTTTGGGTTCTGTGAACTTACAACATAAAGGATACAGTCCGTAAGCCCCCCCTTGTAACCCAACCAAATGGTACCACTTCTGTCCTCTACAGCAGTCAGCCCCACTAAGCACTTTCTCCTTGAAACCTCCTCTCTGGGATCCCGTGCACACCTGGTCCTCCTCCTATCCCTCCGTTGTTTCTCAGCCTCCTTTCTTGGCTCCTCCTCCTCATCTGTGTTTTTTAAAAATCTACATCCCCTCCCTTGGAATCTCATCCAGCACCATGATTTCATCCATCACCTGTGTGCCAATGCTACCCAGATATGAATCCCTGGCTCAGACCTCTTCTGAGCTTGTCTCATACAGAAATGCCTATTGAAACTCTCCACCTAGACTTTGCCCAAGCATTTCAAAAACTTGCCTTCTCAAGGCCAAACTCTGTATCTTCCCCTTCAACTGATCCCTCTTCAAGCTTCACCACTTTAGTGAAGGACTCTTGACTCCTTCATACTCAAGACAAAAATCTAGATGTTCTTGCCATTTCCTTAGCACACATCCATGCTTTCATCCATTATTTCTCCACCTCTCCAAACCACCACCCTGAGTCATCATCACTTCATAGCTAGAAAGCTCCAAAAACCTTATAACTAGTCTCCCCACATCTGCTCCCAAGTGTCCTCCAAGCCATGCAACCAGGGTAGCCTTTTGGAAAACAAATTTGTTATCATCCTCTGACAAAAATGGCTTATTACTCTCAAGATAAAATCCAAATTCATTTGGTAGTTCTACCTGCACTACTCCTTTCCCACCCCTTCCCCCCACCCTGCTCCTTCCCACCTCATCTGGGACAAATGGTTCCTTTGCCTATAACATTTCCCCTTTCACTCTAGCCCTGCACAACTCCTAACCGTCCTTAGTTTCTCAGTCTAAATGCCAGCTTCTCAGGGCGTATCCACCCTCACCCCTTACCCCATGTTAGGACCTCATTCATTTTTCAGAATCCTCCTTACGTTCCCCCACTACACTTCCCACGCCGCATAACTGACTGTTGATTTGATTAATATTATTAACACAGTCATTGTTTGCTGACTGTCGTTCCCCCCGCCCCCCGCCCGCCCCTACACTTGCCCACATTGCGCTGGCAGAGCCTTGAGCTTAGAGCAGGGTCTACAGCTCTCCACTCCACCTTCCACTCAACCCTCTTGCCTTTGGCACTGCACTTACAGATAGTAAGCGCTCAAGGAATGCGCTTAATTAGCTAATAAACGAATCCTGACTCACTCAACCCTCTTAACAACTCTGTGAGGTAAGCATTTCATCGCACCTAGGGAAGCTGAGATTCGCGGTGGGCAAGATGCCCAACGTGTATGGGGAAAGGGGAGGAGTCAGGTCCTGACCCAAGTCAGGTCCTAATTTCTGAACCCGATTTTCCCGCTCCTGAACTTTGGCCCCTTGGTGAAAGGGCCAGGGATAGGGCGGACTTTGAGCCAGAGGAAGGTTTGCCCCGGATGACACGGGTGACCTACGCAGGAAAGCAGAACCCAAAGCTCACCGAAGACTAAGGTACGCCCCCTCGGGCTCTCACTGAGTAAGGATCACAATCTGCTGCATATGCATGAGGGGACCATAAGGCCCTGATTCGGGACTACCCGAGATGCGCCTGATTAAAAATTCTTTGGACTTAAAGACGTGAGAGCCCTCTCAGTTCCTCACACGTACATAGAAAGTTTTCAAAGGCTCATCTGAGGTGAACCTTGGGGGGATATTGGGCGAAGATGACCGCAATTTGGGGTTTATGATCAGGCGTCTTCTGGAGGCAGCCCAATGCCAGGAGGGGTCCTTGGACTGCTCCACTCGAAGACGAAGGGGGCGTCTCCCCGGCTTCCTGCGGCGTCGGTGGCGAGCTGAGGTGGAGGCAGGCTGCGGCAGCGAAGGCGACAGTGGCGGCGGCGCCATGGCAGGGCTCGCAGGTACCGTGGCGTCGGCCCCATGGGGACGGGATGAGAGGCCCTCAGTGCGGCGGCGCCGCCATGTTGTCCCTTCGGGGTCACCTTAAGGCGTCTCCCCGTCCTTTTCTGGGGTTTTCCTTCCGCGCACCCAGGGGGCCACCCCTGTCCGGTGTCACGTGATTGCCCTGTGTGGCCCTAACCTGGGCCTCGGGGGTCCTTTCCCGGCCCGAGGCCGAGTGACCGGACCCCTGGGTCTCGGTCTGGCCTCCAAGGTCAGTGCTCGCCTGTCTATTCCCGGGACGGGACAGGCAGAGTCGGGGAGCGCGGGGCTGAGGGGCGCTACTACCGCCTCTTCGTCCCAGGGGCCCATAGCAGGGGGCGCAGCTTCTGAGAGTCCTGTTATTCTGTCCCCGGCCCTTCAGTCTTTTTTTTTTTTTTTAATCAGAAGGGGCGTGGGTGAGAGGGGCGTAAGGGGGTCTCCCGCCCCAGGCACCCGCTTTGGTGTCTAAGGTGATGGGGTAATAGGTTGACGCTCGGCTTTGAGTCGCGGGTGCTTCTTACCTATCTCATAACTTTACATCAAGTCTGGACACCATTTCCTTTCCTCCAGTATATATGGGGAGTGGCCCTCAAGGGCAGCTGAAGGAACGGAATGCCTGGCACACCAATGGCCTGAAAGAATGGGGGATGGGGAACAGTTCTTTTTGCTTACCCCTTCCAGACCTTCTGTAAATTCCTTCCAGGCCTCCGTGTCCCTTTTCCACGCTGAATGTTGGGCAACGCTTAATGTTGGGACAGACTGGGATCTGTCCTAGGGAGCGAATGATCTTTCTGTTCATAGGTTCGGATCGTGTTTTATCCCTTTCAGGGAGCTGGTGTGTTGGGAACAGCTTCTGTTTGCCCTGCCTGACATGGTCCAGCCATCCCCTCAGCCTTCTGGACAGCAACACCAAAGCCAGGACAAAAAAAAAAAAGTTCCAGCTTAAGTGCTAATGCCAAGTGTTAGATCTTGTTTATTTGTTTATTTTAAATCAGAGACTAATTAATGTCAAGCAAATCTTTAAAAGATTCAGGGCCCTGGTCAGTTTCCAGTGACCAGATCAATTCCGGATCTGTAATTGGTCTTGTTAGAATTGCTGCCAAAAACAGTTTAACCTTTTATCTGTAATATGTTGTTTCAAAGAGGAATCTGGAAGTCTGGGTTTGGCTGTCTTTTTTGTTGTTCTCTTTGAAACATATGCATTCCATTCCAAGCCTGTCACTGTGTGCTATACCAAGGACCATGTGTTGCCTGCCTCTTTGACTTCCTGTTCTGGGAATGCTCAGGAATCTGGACCCTGCTGGGGTGTGGGCCCTGTGGGAGGGAGAGGGGGTGGAGGGGAGGGTGAACAGTATCTTTCCCAGAGAAGATGATAACATGACTCTGGGGCATACAGAGGAAGTCAGAGGTCACCAGGGGAAAAGAGACTGTTGGTTAGACTAATGTTTTGTGTGTTATGTGCGCGTTTGTGCACGTTTAAATCTCCGGGGGTAAAACTAACTGGAAATTCAGAATCTCACTTTAGGGTGCTGGCCCCTGAGTAGATACAAGTTTGAAAATAGATCCGTAGCAAATGGCTCACAGCAAACCTGCTCCCTCATCCAGCACAGGTGTAATAAGCTGTTGCTGTCCCACAACTAAAGCTTAAGAAGCTTGTCCCCCACCCCTTCCTTCAGTCACAATCCAAATACTCCAGAGGGTAGAGATAGCGGTGTCACATAGACCCCACAACTCTGAAAGTCATGGTACCTAACCCTACTTCCCCCCCCCCCCCAGCTTACCTGGTTAGGCTGAGGCTGACATCCTTCTTGGGGTATTCGTGCCAAGAGTCTTGCCTTTCCAAAGCCATTCCAATCCCCTCACAAATCATCTGCTCTATCCTTGGTCTTACAGGGACAGAGCCTTTTAGGGGTGGTGGAGATAGTTTAGGGGAAAGGGAGGCCTGTGGACTAAGGGCCCTGCAATGAAACTGTAGTTGTTTTTAACTTCTATCATTGCTCTCTATCAGAATAAAATGCTTTATTGGTACTGCTTCTGGAAAAATTTTTATAAACAAGGTGTGTTTGGACCAGACTTCTAGGCACCACACAGGAACAGAAAGTGGACACATCCCTTCTGCCTTCTCCAGTGGGTTGTTTGCTGCCAGAACATGAGGGTTTGGGGATGAAGGATGAAAGTGGGAGAGTGGACATTGCACACTCAAGCCCACCCACGTGGATACAGGCCACCAGGACAGCGCTTGCCTGGAAGTCTGTCATCGCAGCATGCCACTCTGATGGATGGATGGAGAAGCCCCACAAGTGGGCTTTGCCAAGATTATCTGGAAAGCCTGGGGCTGCCAGCAGCTTCCAGCCTTTTAAAGGGAGTACAGGCTAAGGGGAGCATGCTCTGTCCAGAACAGCCAGACCCTTCCATGCCTGTCTGAACCCAGCTACCTTCTAACTGGGCTGAGGTTAGAGCATGTGGGACAGTGGGGCTGTGGGCATACCCCTTGAAGGCTCTGAGGCGAGGCAGTCTTCATTGAGAACACATGTTGAAATGTTCACGGTTCTGTGGGCTTAGTGTGGAAAACCACAGCAACTCCCAGTCTTGAGGCCTGCCAAGATACAACTTCAGAAGGGAGGTGTGGGCACTGCCTGCTGATGAGTCAGCCTGGGGCAAGAGGAGATCCACCCCACCTGCAGGCTACAGTAGAAGCTGGAGTCACCCAGCCTAAGGGAGATGGGAGTCTCTGATTACACAGCCCCACCCCAGTCCCCATGGGTCCTGATTGCCACTTTGAAGGCAGAATGTTGCTAGTATCTTGGAATTTACCTGGATCTTAGCAGCCTTGGTACAAAGGGGAGCTGATGGTGAGGGGTAGGATGCGACCTGGCCAGTTTCCCTGGGCTGCTTGATGACAAAGGCCAGTACCAAAACTGAGATCTGTACCCTCTACTCCCATAATTCTCTGATGCTGTACTAAAGTTAAAGGTGCCTCTAGAGGTGCTGGCAGTAGGGTTTAGAAAGGGGTTGCTTAGAGGATGGGAGATATTATCAGGCTCAAGAGGCAAGGTGCTTAGTGCTCCAGAAGTGTTTGTGACAACTGTGACTAAGGGATTTGAGGAAGTGGCAGAGAGGGAGATTTACGGCTCCAAATCCTCCCTTGGTGTTGACCCAGGAACAGGTGTGTAGTGACAGGGACACATTAAGCCAGAGACGAGGCTGAACAGGAGGCAGGGCCATTTGGTGAGGCAGTCAGCTGACCATGTGAAAGGAGTCCTGACTCACTCAAGAGTGAAAGGGGAGAGAAAGAAGCCAGGAGCCAAACAGCCAGGCCACCAGCTCATCTACCCTGACATGGCAGGAGAGAGCCCAGGGCCAGGGACCTGGTAAGTCCCAAGAATATGGAAGCTAATGCCAGAAGTGGAGAACCCACTAATGGGGAGAGCTAGAGAGTTTCCTGGGTGTCGGTTAGGAGACCTAGAGAGTAGCACAGCAGAGTAGAATGTTCTTATAGTGGTCCCCGTAGGGGTTATAGGGCCTGGAGGGATAAGGTGGGCCAAGGAGGCACCACACCACACCTCTTACCTGATACTCATTGTCCAAGCCAGTGCCCACCCTGCCCAGTGCTCACTTCCTTCAGGTTCCTGGATGGAGATAATACTTATGTTCTGAAGTCCTGATCACCCCCTTGGTCTCTAGTACCCCATCTTGAGGGCTAGTCCCACCTTTCTTGCCTCCCATCTTTCCCAGTAGTTACCTGCCAAGGCCCATTATTCCAGGACACGTGGATGCATCCACCCCTCTGGGGAAGGTAAGTGGTCCGTTATTCTGAGACCACAATTAAGGATGTAGACCTTTCTCTTTGGTGGTGGTGGTGGGGGGGAGTGTTCCTTTATCTCAGAACAGTGTTAAGTGAAGATGGAACTGGGTTTGCGAGGGTCCCAGCTTATTTCCCCTTTGTTGCCTCCCCCACCCTCCCTCTCTCAAGTAGTGTGCCACCCCCCCCCCCACAGCGGTACATCAGTTCAGTCTTAAGGAGTATGTGTTGAAGCTGTAAAAGAAGTCACGAGAGAGACAACTTTTTGGTGCACCTCCACCACCCCGCAGGGTCCTGGGACACTGTGCGAGATGGGGGAGGTACTGGTTTTTTATTTTTTTGTAGAGGTGGTCCCTGTCCTCCAGGAGCTTACAATCTAGCTGGGGAGACACAACTAATGCACACTTATACAATCAGTACAGTTAGCGATTACCACAATATTGACCACAACTGCGTGAGACCAGGGAAAGCAAGATCAGTGAGGGGCTGGGGGCTCAGAGAAGGTGTTTTAGTAAAGATGGGATTCATTTACTGGTTGAATAGGTCCAAATTGAGTGACACATTTCTTTTGGGGTGGGCTTAGGAGGCAGTGAGTGGGGGAAGGGAATTGAGGGAGCAAAGGCAGCAAGACTGGAACGCACGTGTTGTAGGCAAGGGACATTGAGAGGGCCCCCCTCCATTTCTTAATCCTCCTCCCTCACTCTTGCCCTCAAGTCCCGCCACACAGGCACGCAGCTGGTGCCTTGTCTGCTGCATCAAGATTCAGGGCTTCGGCTGGTGATGCTGGAATGTCCATTCTGCTGGCTGGTGTGGTTGTCTGGATCTCTGTGGTGGGCCTGTTAGCACGGCTATGGCTGCAGGGCTGGGATGGCGCTGTCCCGACTTGGTCCAGATCAGAATGCATTGCCTGTGCCCAGATCTTGGGGGTAAGCTCCCCCCCCACCCCCCCTCCTCCCTCTACCCCACCCAGCAGTCAGAGGGGTGCAAAGGGGCTTGGAAGGGATCTGGTATTGTCGTCATTGTCGGTGCTGCTTCTCCAGGAGCCTACTGGCCCCTCACTGACCTTGGCAAATGCTCCTCTGGCGAGAGAGCACAGGGGACCCCCCATTCCTGCGCGGCACTGGCTCCCATGCTGGCCGAGAAGCACAGGAGCACCTGGTGACAAGGCCGCCCAGGGCTGGGGGCTGGGGCCTCAGTTGGGGGCTCGCTGCCGGCGCTCTCCCAGCACCTGCCGCCCGGTCCTCGACACCGTGTATGCCAGCTTCTGCAGGGAGTACCTGAACACCTGCAGCAAGAGACCCAGGATCTGCCCTTAGAGGCAGGCACCCGCAGCCCGTCTGCAGCGCTGCCGTGCCCGCCCCCACCCCACCCCCTGCCCCGCCCGCCCGCCCGCCAGTCGGACTTAGAGGCAGGCGCGGGCGCAGCTTGTCCACGAGTCAGGGCAGCTGGAGCTTTTCCAACTGTGCTGAAGGCTGCATGGCAGCAAGCTGATTGGACCCACAACTTAGGTATACCTCACTTCTCGCAATGGGCTGTGTCCCTGGAGGATTTCGAAAAGCGAATCCTACCCAGTAAATGCAGCATTCCAGGAACACCTTAAAGGAAATATGCGATTCCTTTGGCAAAGGATTCCCTTAGCAGGGAATTCTTCCTGCAAGGGGTGCTTTTAGGGTAAATGATTTTTTGGGCAAAGTGCTTTCTTCTGATTTATTTTTACAAAGCACTTTGCCTCTGTTTGATTTTTTATTTTAATAAAGCGAATTGTCCTTTTTTGGAAGCGCTTTTTTTCTCTCCCATTTTTCCTGCAAAGAACCTTTTCTAATTGTTTGCTTCAAAGCGCTTTTTATCCGATTCATTTTCTTTCTGTTAGCTCCTTTGTCTGATTTTTTTTTCTGCAGTGCGCTTTTTATCTAATGCATTTATTTCTGCCAAGTGCTTTTGCCTGATTTATTTTTCCTGCAATGCGCATTTTCTCTAATTCATTTTTTCCCGCGAATTACTTTTCTCCAATTTGTTGTGGGTTTTTATGAAGAGCTTTTTTTGGGGGGGCCTGAGAAGTGCCTTTTTCTAACTTATTTTTGGTTCCACCTTCGCAAGCGCTATATATATTTTTTTAAGAAATTTCCCCGCAATGCGCAATTTTTTAAGGCGGAAAATTTTGCTACGCGAGCGTAAAGTCTCTTCGCAGAACACAAGTGCCCCGCCTCCCTCCTGGGGTCGAGTCTGGGTGTAGCGGGTTTTTCTTACCGCGTTGGTCGCTAAGAGCCTCGGCGATCGTCAGCGGCTGGCGCCCGCCGCGCCCCAACTCTTTGTTCCCGGCCGGGCGCGGGCGCACTGGGAAGGGTCTGCGCGAGGAGGAGGGCGCAGGGAACGCGCGGGGGCACGCGGTGCCAACCGCGGCACTCTGGCAAGCAGGGATCGCGGCAATAAGGATAGGATAGGTCCGGGAGGCGGCAATTGCGACGTGGGCCTGACGGTTAAGGGGGCGCGCATCGGGACCCCTCTCCCACCCGGAACCTGGGCACACTTACCTGCAGCAGCACGCGGAAAATGTACCAGCCAATGATGAGCAGCTCAGCTGAGGCTGCCGCCACTGCCGCCATGGTTCCGAGAGTGGTCGGTGAGTGGTCGAGAGCAAGCGCGGTTCGCCAAGGTCCAGCGATTTCTCGGGAGTTCGCTGTTGGGCGCACTGCCGCAGCCGCGGTGGCCGCGCCTTAAGTATCCGCCCGCCACCCAAGTGCGCATGCGCTTCTGGGGTGGGTTCCATTGAGGAGGGGTGGCCGGGGGCGCTCCTCATTCGCCAGGAGAAGAAAAAATAATCCATTTGCTCTTTCCACACCGACCCCCGCCTCCTGAGTTCCATCTTAGCCCCTTTCCAGAAGATTCCGCTGTGCCCGCTTTTAGATTTTAGTGTAAAATGGAGAAGAACTGCAACTCTTGAGTAGCGCAAAGGGCTGGAGTAGGGGATGCATGCCTTTTGGCACGGAACTCCTTCTCTGAGTGGTGGCCTGCAATTTCTATCCCAGTGTCTGTGACACACCAGTACCCCACCTTGGGCACGGGTGGAAAACTAGGAAAACCCAACTTGGGGATCATCTGCCCCACAGAGCGGGGGAAAAAAAAAAAAAAAAAAGAGATGCCCCTTCCCAGAGCCTTGGCTTCAGAGGCCCGTGGTCGGTACTCATTCTGGTATTTGATGTGCTGTGTAAGCCCGTGTCCTTTGCTTCCCAAGAGTCCCTGAACACGGAACTTTCTCTGATTCTTTGCGTCCAGCTTCTTACGGTTACTACCACAGTGACTATTGAATAGAGCCAGAGCACTGAGCTCTAGGCGCACAAGCAGTAGTCCCTGGGTCTACCCTGTGGGAGGGATGCGGGAGGGATTGGCGCCTTTGTGTGCGCGGAAGGGGTGGGATGAGCTTTCTGAAAAGTGGTGGGAAAATGCTCCGGGATCATTTCTGCCAGACAGGTCTTTTCAATCTCTCTCTTATGCTCCCCTCCCCCCCAGGCCCTGTTAGGACTTCACACAGCCAGCGAGGTTCTTTGTACCCGTTGTGCTGGGCAGCTGGAGGTTGGAATGGGGTTTTGCTACCGTCACCAGAGGGTTGTGGCCGCCGCAGGTCCATTTCCAGGCACAGCGGGGAAGACCCAGACATGGGTTGCGAGCTCAGCCTCAACGCCCTGGGGGCCTGCCACTGGAGAGCGCCTCTCCAGCAAGCTACCTAGCACAGGGGCCAAATGGCATTTGCCCCTCTGTGGATAGAAAATTAATTTTGATTAAAAGCTCACAGAGGTCAGGTTCTATACAGTGCCAGCAGCAGATGGAAAGTGTAAGTGATCCAAGCGAGTTCAGTTTGGATGAAGTAGCATGGTGATTTTTTTTTCCTACATTGACTTTCGAAGAAGTTGGCTGGTTTTGGCAAAATGATGCCAGGCTGCCGTCTTAAAATATTTGGTAGTGTTGCACCCCCACCCCCACCCCTGCCCTGCGGCCTCACAGGGCATGCAAGGATCCATTACCCGCGAGTTCCGGCTGGCAGTGAGGTGCTTTAACTCTCTCCCGAGCACCTGCTATGACAGACTAGATACAGAACCGAACCTTGTTCTTATTTTGTGGGGGCACAGCATGGAGCCCGTGGCCATCCGGTGGCAACCACAGGGCGGTATTGTGAGGTCTGGGGCCCTTGAGGACGGGCTGCAGCCCCAGGAGGCGATACATGATCTCTGCTGGGCAGGGCCCAGGCAAAGCCAGTCCACTGTGCCGGACCTGCCCGAAGAGCCCTCTGGCCCACCTCCCTGTCAGGCCCGGGGGAGATACTCTAGGAGCTTCCTGAGATGGTGATGTGGAGCGGAATAAACGTCCATGGGTGGGCAGGGAGGAAAGGGCATTCACATTTGCTGTTGTTAACCATGATCCATTTTCCCAAATAAGTCTACATTCTGTTCCTGTTTTTTTTTGTTTTTTGTTTTTTTTTTTTTTTTTTTGGTGTCTGTCTGTCTGTCTGTTTTTTGTCTGTCTGTTGTGTTGACTTTTCTCTTCAGGATCCCTGCTGCCTTGGTGATCCCGGGCTGACAGCCAGAGAGCACAGCGGCTCAGCTCCTGGAGAGTGAGGGTTGAAGAAAGCGGAGGGCAGCTGCCTGCGCCCGCTGGCTCCCATTAGGTCGGTTCCTGCAGCGGTGCCCGGTGGCCTTGGCGAAGGCCCTGCCCAGCAGAGATCATGTATTGCCTCCAGTGGCTGCTGCCCGTCCTCCTCATCCCCAAGCCCCTCAACCCCGCCCTGTGGTTCAGCCACTCCATGTTCATGGGCTTCTACCTGCTCAGCTTCCTCCTGGAGCGGAAGCCTTGCACGATCTGTGCCTTGGTTTTCCTGGCAGCCCTGTTCCTCATCTGCTATAGCTGCTGGGGAAACTGTTTCCTGTACCACTGTGCTGATTCCCCGCTTCCGGAATCGGCGCATGACCCCGGCGTTGTGGGCACCTAACAGCCTGCCCGGTTAGCTTTCCAAGGAAGCAGAAGATGGGAGGGGAGGCATTGACATAGGTCATAAAGCATTGGAGTTTCAAATCCCGCAGCCCCGCGGGTGCCACATTCCTGACGGCGCCTTTCTTGGCCTGTGATGTTTTATCCTTATAATGTGAATAATGGCACTGACCGGTGCTTTTATTGTAGAGTCCTGTAGTCATGGGTGGTCTTGTGATTGTGTGTGTTCTGTCCCCATCTTGGATCCCCCCCCACTCCTCAGGCTGGCAGGATGGTCACCCCCATCGCCTCATTCCTGCGAGGAGTCTGTGCCCATCCTGGTCCACGGTCCCAGCATGACCTGGGCAGATAAAATGCCAGTCTCGTCACCTCTGTGACCCCCTCCTTTTCAGGGTCTCTTCCCTTCCCAGAATGTTACCATCCCCTCAGTCCCTATCCTGGTTTCCCTTTAGTTCTCTTCTACCCCTTTCCTTTTTGGGGGAGCACCTGTCCAAGACAGGGCTCATTTTTGCACTTATCTCGAATTTAAAGAGATTGCTGACGCCCGAGAGCCTCGCTTTTTCATCCTTCTTTCCCCGGTCAGCAGCCCAGACAAAAACGTGTCTTGACTGTTTGTTGTTCACAAATCTCCAGTATTTTCTCCACTTCATTTTTAAGAAAGAAGTAACAGAGACCTGTTGCTCTTTCACTTGGGTGTCTGGGCTCATGCTTACCAGCCCAGCCTCACTTTCTTTGCCCTTCCTCCTGCCTTTCTCAATTGTCCCAAGGAGGGGGGCCTCACCGTGTCTCCCGTGCATGCTCTGCAGGATTGAGGTGTGGCGTGTCCCTGTAGATCTAGCAGTCCCCAGCCGAGTGAATGGAAGAGTACTTGTGTGTTTCATAACAGCCATGATCCCTGTAATAGGTGTTTGGATATTTTTTGGCGTGCCGTGAGTGCGTGTGTACGTGTGTGTGTGCGCGTGTGTATACAAATACATGTGTATATTCCTTTTAAAGAAGCTTTATGGAGCGTGTCCTGACTTGGAGGTTTAGCAGTAGCTAGCTATAGTAGGTGCCGCTACAGTTTTTATTTAGCATGGGGACTGCAGGGCGACCAGCGCACTGGACTCCGAGATGGTTCAGACAAGACAGAGGGGAGCAGTGGCCATCGTCCTTGTGCCAGGAGCTCCTTCAGTCCTGCGCATATAGACTGTACCTTATGAAGAATACACAGGAAGACTTTGTGACTGTCACTTGCTTTTCGCTTTTTCTGCGCTTCAGTAACAAGTGTTGGCAAACGAGACTTTCTCCTGGCCCCTGCCCACTGGGGACCAGCATGGTTGTCCGTCCAGTCTCAATCATCCATCTTTCTCTTGCCTGAGCGGGAAGGGCGGTGGGCCAGGCAGAGGACAGAACTGGAGGCAGTCCATCTAGGGAATGGGACTGTGAGGCCACACTTGGGGAACATGTGGACTGCTATTCCGGAGCTTTTATTTTTGGTGTGTTCGTTGCACAGCTGTTTGAAATGTTTAATAAAGCTTTATAAACTTTACTTTGTGGTTTCATGTGGCTGCAGTCCATTTGGGTCGTGGTGTTGGATTTCTGCGTTGGTGGGGGGCAGGGAGTATCTTGGAGGGGCTGAGTCTTTGGCGTCAGAGTACCTTAGCCCGAAAATTTGATCTGCTCTCTAGAGAGCAGATGGTGGGGTTGGGGGAAGGGAGGAGGGGGCAGGCCAGGCAGTGAACAGGAGGGAGTCTGAAAGTTTTTACAGATGAGACATTCGTGTTTCTCAGCTCCCATGGCCTCTCGCCTGAAACTGTTTCCCTCCATAGGAGATTTGAGTAACCGATCCCTTGACAAACAACTTAGGACAGCTGGAGCTCTAATCATCAAGGATTTTTATGGTGCTGCTTTTGAAGTAAAAATAAAGTGAAACTCCTATGGCATTTCAAGTGGAAAAATAAATAAGGCTGGCCTCCAACCAGGGAGCTTAAGGTGATGGCTAGAAGTGCAAGAGTGTGGCAGGTCCCTGTCGTTGATGGGCACATGCTCCTTTGGCTGTGACCTTTGAGACAAAGCGGGTGGCTTGCCAGGGACCTGGGCTGGATGTCCACTTCTCAGTCTCTTTTCCTTCTAGAAAACCTAACTGGAGCACTGCTGTCCAAAGCACAGTGCTGTGTAAGGGTTTCTGGAGGTAACCGTTGCAAAAGGGCTTTCAGAGGAGGTCATATGTCTTTTCTAGACTTTTAATTTATTGCTGTAAAGTTTTGTGTTATTTTCTCTTGCCCCTTTTAAAATCTCAACATTGTCAGTTTGTCCCTTTTTTCATTCCTAGCATTGCTTGTCCATGCTTTCTCTTTTCTTGACCAAAACTTGCCAAAGATTTATCCATTTTAAAGGTACTTTCCAAGAACTGAACTTGTATTGATTATATCTGCTGAGTATTTTCTGCCTGATCCTTTTGTGCCTTTACCTCTGAATTCTTCTTTTCTGGGTTTCTGGATTTATTTCATGGTTCAGCAAAGTCTTGACAAGAAGAGTACTGCATGTGGGAAGGAGGGTTTATTCAGCAAACACAGCCCCTGTATGAGGCTTGCTGGGGATTTCAGGGGCAAGACCCAGGCCTGACCCTCCAGGAGCGCATGATTCTAGCCTAGTGGGGAAGACTTAAGAAAATAGACAATTGCAAATTCCAAAAACAAAACAAGCAAACAAAAAAGGCTTTTGTGGCCCCACTCTCCCGTGGAGGCACCTGGATGATAAATGAAGCCAAGATTGTTGTTTATTTTGCTCTCCCTCAGAAAGCAGCTTTCTGTCGTAGGTCAGGCCTGCTTAAGAGTTACAAACAGGCTTCCCTCTGAAAGATGTGTGGCCCTTGCCGGCAGGGAGCCTGCAGCCCCCTCTCCCCCACTCCCAAGATGACTGCCAAATCAGCATTCCATCTGCCGTATGTGCTCCTTTTCACCTTGGCATGCACCCTGCCTCCTCTTCCTGAAATGCCTTTCAGGAAAATGAAAAGGAGATACCTCTTCTGGAAAAGAGCAGGGGCACCGGGCCTTAAGAAATGCTCTGCCATCCCTCTGGTTGCTCTGGCTTCCGGTATGAGACGGGTATGAGACGGGTGCTCACGAGGTACCTGCTAACCACGGGACCCCATGAGGCCTTGGGCTGGGCTTCTGTCAGAACTGGTCTGTACCCTGCTCTGGACCTTGGTTTCCTTATAGGTAAAATGTGGTCTTGGGAGCAAACAGCTCCTAGCCCTAAATACTGGGAATCCTTCTTCTTAGGATCTGGATACACTTGAGAAAGATGACTGAGCTCCGGGAAGGGGGCAGTGCCCTTGCAGGACAGCCTGTGTATGCTTTCTCCTTTAGTCAGTATACCATGTGAACCCAGATACGCCTCTGTCAGGAAGCCTTCCTGAACTTTGTCCCTTCCTCTTCATAGCAACTGGGTTCTCCCACCCCTCAGGGGAACCTGCACTGTGAGTCAGGGGTGCACTTACCAGAATCCGTGTAGGACTAGGCCTGGGGCCACACAGGGTGAATATCCCTGCCTTCAGGGAGTCATCCAGGCTGATGGGAAAGGGCGTGATTTGGGGGCCGATAATCCCATCGAGACGTACAAAAACTATGAATTGTGGCAGATGCTGTAATAGGAGTCTAAAAGGGGATCTGATGCAGGCCGGAGGGGACTGATGTTCAGGCTGAGACCTGAGGACCAATTTGAATGTTTGAACAGTGAAATAATGCATGAGATGCTTTTTCTCAGCATCTCATCAAGTAATCTCTGTTCTTGCAGATACAGAAATGGGACTGAAAGTAAAATGAAGGGCCACCAGTACGTGGCTGTCCTAGAATTAGAGCTCAGATGGCTTTTGGCGACAGAGGTTAGGCTGTCCAAGCTTCAAGGACTATACTGGGAGATACTGAGGGACCTAAGGCTGACCTGCGGCTGGCGGGCCCCCAAACAGCCCTGAGAACTCTTCAGCTTCCAGCTGACTAGAACCATCACAGATGAGGATCCAGCGGGAATAGGGGATGACCCAGTCCAATCTGGATTCTTTTAGCAAGGGACAGGACAGCTAGCATTCGAGCAGTGAAAGAGACAGGGCTGTCCAGAAGGCCATAGCCCTGTCCAGCTCCTTGGGAACAGGGAGAAAGAGATCTCAGGTGTGCCGGTGGGTTGGGGAGGTGAGGGCAGGAACTAGGGAGGGAGGAGGATGGAGAAAAGTGATAGAAGGAAAGCCGCCTCCCATTGAACCGCTGCAGGAAAGGAGGCCAGAGAAGGGTTGTCACCTGTGTCCAATCCCCCACATCCAGTGCAAAACTTGCCCCTCACCCCCAACCCATCCCATGATGGGTAAAAGGGTCACACTCTGGAAAAGGGAAGAACTAAGAAGTGCTCTCCTCAGCAAGTGGTGGAAGTTGATCCTGACTCCAGAGGGGCTGGTCCAGCCTCCGCTCAGCACCCTGCCTCCCCACTGTCTTCCCAAAAGCCAGAAGAGGGCAGTTTGGTCTGCCAAGCTTCAGACAGAGAAGGCAGTATCTTGAGAAAAACTTTGATTATAGAGTGGGCTTGGAGAAGGGAGAAACCTGGCCAAGCAACAGCTGAAGGCTTCCTACGGAAGGCCTTGGTCTCCTTTGGGATGCTGGGACTCAAGCGGTGGGAGTAGACTTGGGGAATGGTGTAGGACCAACAAACCTTGAGAGGTGAGGCTTTGGGGAGCCCCAGGTCCTGTGCCCCCACCTTTGTGACCACACCTCCCGGAGCCTGTTTCCTCACCTGTAGAATGCACGTCATAACATCTACTGTAGCCTGACTCAAGAGGTAGTCTTCACAAATACTCCCTTTCTTCTGGCCTCTACCTCCCATCCTTACTGGGCTCAAGCCTCTTAAGGATGTGATCTGATCATCCAGCTCTCCTGCTCAGTCGTTCATGCCAGGAGCATTGGCCAGGCCCTGTGCCAAGCTCCGAGAAGCTGATGCAGAGCAAGACCACACTGTCCTTGAGCTCAACTCAGCGGGAGGGCGGCACCCCTGCAGATCACTGCAGAGCCATGTCTGGCCTCTCACCTCGTTTCCTGGGCAGCTGGGAGTCTACACTTGGCCGGCTCACCACTTCTTCCAAAGCTAAACCCTCAGCCAATTCCCTGCCCCACACTGGTGGTTGCAGCTCTCTAAGGGGCCCCGATCCCCACCCATCTCATTTCCCATGTGACTTTGCTGTCCTCTGTTCACTCTTTCTCAAGCCATGCGTATGCCAAGGAGGGGACAGGACTAGAAGTCTTGAACATTTCCAAAGCCATCAGTGAACTTCACCCTTGTTATTTCAGTACCCTTGTTACTTCTTAGAGATACAGAGTGAAAGAAAGTGTGTTACAATAAGCAAGTGTTTAATTAAAGGACTTTTCTGCGTTAAAGAATAAACCTCAAATCTGTTGGGTGCAGAGTCTTAGAGTCAGGGTACACTCGGGAAGGTCTCTGAGGGAGGAAGACAGACAAAGCCGCTCAGTGGCTCCCTGTTGCCTGTACTCCCAACTCCTCAGCTTGGCCACCAATGCCCTGTATAACCCTTGAGGGCGGGTGCTTGGGCTTTGTCCCTTGACCAGGCACAGGCCTAATCAGACCTGGCAGGGAAACTGCTGATTCGCTGGCTAGAGGGGTGGCTGGAGGGATGACCCCAATCAGTCAACCTCTTGGGCTTTCTAAGGATTTAGGTGGCCCAGTCCTTCTACAAGTGAAGAAAATTCAGTTTGCCTCCCAGTATCTTCTCAGCAACTCTGAAGTGACAATATTTTCCAGCCTCCAAACGAATAGTTCACACACAGATGTCACAGAGACTACTATTTCTCAGATATGCAAGAAGAACCTTGGAAATGGTTCCACAGCCTGGCATCCTCCCTCTGGGAGCAGGTGACTATGAGTCACCTGTCTTCCCTGAGCCTCAGTTTCCCCATTTGTAAAATGAGGCGTTTGGATAACCTCAAGATCCTTTTCAGCTCTAGCATCACCCTCAGATGCCCTGGTGCCTAGGGCGTCATTAGACAGGGGACGTGGTGACTCTGGGATCTGGGTCAAGTCCACGTCTTGGAGCATGGAAGAATCATGGTGATGGCTGCAGCCCCCAGAAGATGAGCTTGGCAGAACGGGCCAGGAGATTGCTCCACCGCTGGTGACGTGTCCTGGCAGAGTCTGTGCAGGTAGGTTGATGCAGATGAGGGGCAGGGTTGGGCTGTCCGTTCTCTTGTGATCCCTAAAGTAATGGTTGTCTGCAGGATCAGAAGCCTTCAGGACTGGTGGGTGCCAGCGAGATTCAGCCATTCATACTGGCAAAGCAGGTGAACCATCTTTTCACACACTGTCCTGCCGGGGCTTCCAGAAAGTTTTCTGCTCCCATTCCTTGAAGTCCTCTCTGTATTTCATTGTCTATGCCTGGAATTATACCTTCCCGTAGCCTTCCAGCTCCCCATCCAGGTGGCATGTTCTGTGAGAAGACTGTGGCCCTGATACCGTAACCAGCCAGGAATGGCTTAGCTCAGAGGCAGAACCATGAGAGAAAGACTTGTCCAAAATTGGGGCTCTATTGAAAAAATATATTGATCCATTTCCAGTGTCACCTAAGAGCACACACCCAAGTTCAAATCCCATTTTAAAAGGTCAAAAAGGAGATGCAAGCCCATTAAAAACCAAGGAAGAAAGGAATTGGATAATTAACGAGTGTCTGAATGGGGAACCCCAAAAGCAACAAAATGACATCAAGAAGGCAAAGACCAACCAATCCGACTACATCAAAACCAAATATTTCCAGAATCGAACAATATCACAAAGAGAACCAGAAAGCAACGGGTAAACAACCTGCAGATCCCTAATGGGTAAAAGAACACAAGCAAAACCTTACTGGTAAAAATGCAACAGGAAAGTATATAACTCACCTAAACCGACTTTACAGAAGAAGAAATAGAAGAACTGACAAAATTTTTTGAAAAAATATTCAATCCACTAATAACTGAAGATCAACGATAAAAAACATAAGGAGGGGCACCTGAGTGGCTTGGTTGGTTAAGCCTCCAACTCTTGGTTTTAGCTTAGGTTATGATCTCAGGGTCGTGGAGTTGAGCCCTGCATCAAGCTCTGCTGGGCACGGAGCTGGCCTAAGATTCTCTCTCTCTCTCCTCCTCCCTTGCTCACGTCCTCTCTCTCTCTCTCTCTCTCTCTCTCAAAAGAATAACAATAATAAGGAAATATGAGTTTCCCCCCAGCAAATCAAGGGGGAAGGTTTAAGAACACCCGGTGCTGACGAGAACATAGTAGAACACGTAGAACACAGTAGAACACAGTAGCACTATTATTCAGTGCTAAGGGGACTGTGAATTGGTGTAACCTATTTGAAAAGTAATACAATAGTCAAAGAGAAGGAGAGAGGTGAACGTTTCAAGAAAGGGCAAGTAGCCTATGTATTTATACAACATGTATTGTCTTCTTTGTCTTCCATTGTCTTCAGGCATGGTGCTAGGTGTTAAAACATGAAGATAAATAAGATATGGCATATCTTGGGCATATGGTCAAAGAGTTAAGACACACAGATACTAAAATGATGTGTAGTAAGAAGGCCAGAGATGTGCTTGAGACGTGGGCAAAGCAGGGAGCAGCTGGGATGGGTGGTACATATTGAAGCTTTCTGGGAGGATCTGGGGGGTTCCTAGAAGAGCCGCCCAGATGAACAGGAGTTAGTCAGAGGGCAGAGCAGAAGTAAGCATCATGGACGAGCTCATGGACAGTTCAGGGTCACCAGAGCATGAGAGTAAGGAACAGGGGATGGAGAAGGTGGGACCAGATCTCATAGTGCCATGTCTGTCTAACTTGGTTCTTTTACCTCTTGACAAGAGTGGGCCTCTGAAGCATTTTGAGCAGGCGGGTGCCATGGTCAGATTTCTGTGTTAGGGTGGTTACCTGATTGCTTGGAGACATTTGGAGGGGCAAAGGCTAATGAGGGGATGATCGCCTTGGTCCAAATCGAGAGGGCAAGGCCTGAATTAGGGCTGGGCCAAGAGGATGGAGAGAAGGTAGAATTAGAGAAACCTGCTGACTGACTGGTGGCTGAGTTAAAGGAGAGTCAAGGATGCCTTCCCTGTTTCTGTCTTGAGTGACTGCAAGGACGGGAGAATACCCCAGAGAAAGGACAGACTTAGGGGCTGGAGGAGGACTGTCGAGCTCAGTTTTGGACAGGTTGAGTGAAAGGTGGGCGTCCCGGTGGTGGTGGCCTACAAGGGGCTAGGTGGAAGGTTTGGATCCAGCAGGAGATTTAACAGAAGATTTGGTTTATAACTGATTGTGACTGTAGCCATGGGCTTTGGTGAGCTGGGCCTTGGAGAAATGGCAGCTAAGAAGAGAAAGGGATCCAGGCGGAGAACCTATCCCCCATGTAAGGGGTGGGCAGAGAGAAAGATGAGCCCACGAAGGCAAAAAGTCAGAAAGAGGTGGAAGAAGCACCTGAAGCCTGTGTTGGCATGCCAACTCAGGGATGTGGAGTATTTCCAGGAGGGAACACTCAACAGAAAACAGAGAAAAGCCAGTTAGATAAAGACTGAGAGCCCACTGCATGGAATGACTGTGGGCCCCTAGATCCTCACAGGGGCAGTTTCCTGTGAGAAACGGGGCAGAAGCCCCGCAAGGGGAGCGGAATAAAATGAAAGAGGGAGGAAAAGCCGACTGCATGGCCCCCTGTCCAGAGAAGTCTGGGATACTGGGAAGAAGTGCTCGAGTTATGATTTGGGTTAAGGAGAATCTCGGAGCTGGGCCGAGAGGAAATAAGGATAGATATGACAGAAGAGAGGTCGAAAGGGCTGTCACCTAATGAGCTTCTGTCTATAGAAATCAGAGGTGAGATCTAGGGACAAGGTCAGTAGGGAAGAAAAAGGTCCACTGATGACCTTGACTAGAGCTGCTGTCAAGTAGGAGGATATATATGCCAGCTGGGAGCCCACAGAGGAAGTGTGGGCATGTCCTGGGGGGGACAGATGGAGAACTCGGGATGAGGTGGAAGGAGAAGGTGCAGAGTTCACAGGGCAGGGCCAGACACTGAGCCGTGACTGACACTTTAGGAATGGATGCAGGCAGAGGACCTGCCAAGGAGACTGAGCAGGAGGCGCTAAAGGAGAAGACCAGAAAAGTAGTGGTCCCAGAAGCCCAGGGAGCTGAGAGTTCCCACAGGTCAGGGTGGCTACTGGTGGACCAGATGCACAGAGGTCAGGGGAGATGAGGGCATCCCCCAGACCTGGTCTTGGGCACCTTTGCCACAGCAACTTTGGGGGAGGGACCAGGAGCCCGCCAGCTGGGGGATGATCTGGATTCCGGCTGAGAAAGCGGGAGGAAGGAGGGGAACCTTGGGGGGTGGGCAGCAGGGCTCAGGAAGGTGCTGTGTCTTACCTGCTGTCATTTGGACAGAAGAGGGCTATGGGAGCCGAGTTTGAAGGGCAGCAACGAGTTTGAAGGGCATGCAAGGGGCCCCAGAGCGGCGGGATTAAGTGTAGACGGGAAGGGATTAGCCATGTTGGTGGAAAGGGGCAAAATTAAATCATGTACGTTTTACGAGGTAAGCTGATCTCCGTGTTCTTCTGGAGGCTTTTGCTCTGCCCTCTGGGTAGCAACTACAGCTCTAATTAGCAGTGGTTTCATCCTGCCTGTGTCTGGGGCCATGTCTTCCTCGGTTTTTGTACCTTTCGGCACCTAGCAACAGGCAGCGAGCTAGGTAGAGGCAGAATCATTATTTTCCGCTTGAAATCAAACGTCTGAAATTGAGGTTCAGAATTCTGTGTCATCACAGAGATTTTGTGACAATTCCCAGGGAATCCGTGAACAAGGAAATACAGTTCAAGGTTGAGGCTGTCACGGATGTGAGACTGTCTGTGTCCCGGTAAATGCAAGCTGTACTCCTCTGTGGGCACAGCTCTTTACAGTTTACATGGTGGATCATTACATTTGTCTCCTTTGGTCATCGCAACCCTATCCTCCCACCCCTGGTGAGGCACACAGCTACCATTAGCCCCATGTCACTTAGGAAATTGAGACCAAGAGAGGCAGGCTGGAAGGAGAGAGTGATGGGCAGTGAAGCGAATGGAGACTGGGCACAATCCTGAATGCTACATGCACAGCCCACCAGCACGCAGTGGTTATATCTCCTAGACATGGAGTTATTCTCTTTCCTTCATATTTGAACGGGAGTCAAAAATCAAACAGAGCTTTGGTCTAACCAGCTGAGCTCTGGCCTAGTGCCACCGCTGACAACACCTGGCTTTTGTGTACAGGAGCAGACCAGGTCCCACCATAGCCATATAAACTAGAGAACAGGACATTTCCCTACATGTAACAAGGGGAGTGAGGAGGAATGAGAGACGCCAGAAAGCCCAAACCCCAAGACATCCATTACATGAAGTAACCAGCCCAGAGACAGAGAGAGAGATCTGATAGAAAGCCGTGGTCCAGATGAGAGACAGAGGGGCCTGAACTGGACCAGTGAAGACAGACAGAAGTAGATCAGAAACTTGTAGTAGCTAAAACCCAGAAATAATTGGTGTAGGATTCACTCTCAGGTAAGAGAGGGCAAAGATGAGGGTGACTCCCGTGTGTCTGGGTGGGCCCTGAGTAGGTGGGAGGAAGGCCCCTGTGTATGAGGAACACAGCATGGAGAGCCAGTGTGAGGGGCAGGACAGTGGACTCAGATACAGCAAGGGGTCAGGGTCATAGCCAAGTGGAGCCCAGCAGGCACTTGGATCCGGGATCTGGAGCTCAGGAAGAGATTGGACTGGAAGTACTGGCCCAGGGCCATGGCCACTCAGAGAGTAATGGGAAGCCCGAGAATGAGTGAGATCACCAGAGACAGAATGGGACAGGGCCCAGGGCAGAAGCATGAGGTACAGTGACCTGTGAGGTATCAGTCAAGGTGTGAGCAGGTGACAAAGGAAAAGAGAAGGAAGGACCTCAGAGATGTGGACAAACAACTACGAGGGGGGTTGCCGGGGCAACCAAGGTAGCGAGGCATTCCAGGGAGAAAGTAATCAACATTGTCAAACACAGCAGAGAATTCCAAAAAAGACGGACTTTTTTTTTTTCCTTTGATCTCATTATTAGTAAGTTTTTGTTGACCTTAATAAAAGCATTTTGGGGGAGTAATAGGGCATAAACTGAACTAACGTTCAGATGTGAGGGGGAGGTGATTCTGTCACTAAGAGCCCTTTGAGGAGTCTGGAAGGGAGACTTGGAGAGGTGAAGGATTAGGGGCAGAGAGTTTGAGCGTGGGAAAGATATGAGCAAGTTTATAGGCAGACATCAGCTCCCAGATGCAACAAGCATTGTTGAGTGACACAATTTTTTCATTCTACATGTTCTAATTTAATGCCTATTATGTGCCTGGCAGAGTGCCTAGCAGCGTGGATATTTGGTAAATGAATTAGAATCCCTGTTCCCATGGAAGTTGAGCGGTAGGAGAGGAAAAAGACAGGAATGAAATAATGGGCACACACCGACATGCAACATGAATGGGCACTCTGAAGGAGATGAACTAAGTGCTGGAGGGTGTCCAACAAGGGGACCTGTCCTAGGCTGACTCCAGGAGCCTTCCCTGTGGAGGTGACACTTGAACCAAATTGTTCAGAAGGGAAAGGAGTTAAGTGGACAGAGTAAACTGGGGAAAAGCATTCTGGGCAGAGGGAACAGCCTGTGCAAAAGTAGAAGAGGTGAGACCAGAAAGCCAGGCAGTGCTGGTTGAGCAGGCTCTTGGAAGCCAGGACTGAGACCTGCTCTGGTATGTCACTGTCATCTGAGACTGGCTATGCTATGGAGAAATCAGAAGGAGCACAAGGAGACTTAGGGAGACCAGTTAAGAAGTGTTTGGGTCATGGTAGACAGAATTTGGACAGTCAACATAATCTGGTTAGTCTTGGTGCTGATGGAATGAAGTAGGGCAGGGAGAGGAGGAGGGATTCAGAATGACCCCTGCATTTCTGGCTTGCCATGCAGATGAGGTGGCAGTGCCATTCTCAGAATTGGAAAGTCCTAAAAAGGGACAGGGTCTGTGAGGCCGACCCCAACTCTGGTAGTACGCAGCTAAGACATCCAAGTGGAGATGGGAAGGAAGTGGCTGAACACATATATCCAGAGCATAGAGTGAGAAATTACAGAGATGGGCTCAGATCTCCTGAGGGATCCCAAATGTGAATTAAAGCAGTGTCAGGTTTCTGGAATATTCTGAGGCTATGAAAGGTGGCTGAGGAAGAAGAGGTCTGAAATGGTGCCCAAGAAGCACCAACACTTGGGAGCTGTAAAAGGAAAGAAGAATCCTCCTAGGGCACTGAAGAGAAAGGACCAGGGAGGCCTTTCAAACCAGAAGGATGAAGTGATCAGCAGAGAGGTCAGGTGGGGGGGGGGCTGATCTGTGGGCCCCTCTCATGTCCAACTGCGCAGTTGCCACGGTGGCCCTGATGATCAGCACCCACCAGGGCCCATGCTCTGAGACCTTTTGGGGACTTTGACCAAGACTCTTAAGGAAGAGGGAACAAAGTCTAAGGCCTTTCCATTTTAATCTTAAAGGAGAGCAATGCTGGTGTATGAATATTCTGAGCGAAGCAAGCCTGAGTGATGAAGCGATTAAGGGCAGAGACAATTAGCGTGAAATGAGCTCCCGAAGGGGCCGGGATCAAGTCCAGTGGTGGATAAATTCATTGGGGGCCATAATGTGTGTTGGACCAAATGGGGCAAAATGAAATTATTTACCTTTGAGAGAGTGACTTGATCTCCATGTTCTTTTGGGAGCTTTAATCTGACCTGTATACTGACTATAGTGCTAATTAAGTCAGTTTTATCCTGTCTTGTGGCTGGGATTGTGTCTTCGTTTTCTTGTTTCTCAGCACCTAACGACAGGCAATAAGCTCTTTGGGTGCCAAATCGGTATTTTCTGCCTTGGGATCAAATATCTGAAGTCAACACTCAAACTCTCTGACCAAAGAGAATATGTGACAATTCTCCGGAAGTTACAATGCAGGAAAGAACTGGGGCATGAAGTCATGAGGTTTGGGTGAGTGGAGGGGAGAAGGCAGGGGTTTGGGTGAGTGGAGGGAAAGCGGAGGTACCAGCTCCCCTCATCCTTTTAAGCTCTGTGCCATTTGTGTATATTTGCATTCCTCATCCCAACTGAACCTCACATCCCCACACAAGATAAAGCATGACCCAATTTCAGAGAGGAGGAAACAGACGCCAGAGGAGGAAGTGCCTTACTGACACAGAGCACAAGTGGCGGGAGCTAGATTCAGAACTCAGTGCAACTAGTGTAACAGTCCTTCCCACGACCAGGCTGAGCCAGAGAGAAAGAGGGAGAGAGGGGGTCCAGGAGCCAGAGGTAGAGATGCTCTGCAGGCACGTGCAGAGGGGTGGACGCTCAGTCCAACTTCAGACCTACCGGATATTAAAGCATCAAACCCAACCGCAGTGATGAAATCTACAGTGTGAGAACAAGAGCGAGGAGCGTTCTTATTTAAACCTCCCCGCCACATGAATGATATGTACATTCTCTATTTGCATCTCAAGCTTCCGTATTCTTAAAAACTTAAGTCTTTAATCCATCTGAAATGTATTTTTGCGTATGGTGTGACACAGAGATCTGATCTGATCTTTTTCCAGATGGATAACCAGCTTGCTAAGCACCATTTATTGTCCCAACACCATCTTTTCTCCCAGTTCCCTATGTCTAGACTCTATTCAGATCTGTTGATCTGTTCATCTACTTCTGGGCCAGTACCAGACTTGAATGAGCAGAGCTTTCTCTTACTGCCTGATAAGGTGAGTACCCCTCCCTCCCTGGCCTTTTGTTCTTTTTTAAAAATTACCTCTGTCATATTGCACATTTACTTTTTCATATACCTTTTAGAATCAGCTTATCAAAGTTCCATGAAAAATATCTTATTGGAATTTTGAGTGGGATTGCACTGAAGGGAAAAAAACACCTCTAGGTTACCAGTTCTCATCTGTGAACATGGCATCTGTCTCCATTTAATCAAGGCCTTATCTCTTGGGTTTAATTTTTAATGCCTTTTAAATAAAGTTCAGTCACTTTTGCCATAAAGGTTTTTCACATTTTTTAACAGGTTTATTCCTGAGTACCTTATCAATTTTGTTGCTTCTGCAAGTGGAAAAAGTTTTCCTTTTTCTCCTTTGGCTTTCCAAATTTTAGTCAATTTTCTAATCACTATGCTTCATTCACAGACACACTCAGAGTAAATGTGCTTTGTCCCTGGGCACATAAATGAGAACACAGCACACATGTAAAACAGAGCTCATTGGCTAGAAACAAATTAGAATTTTTGAGTTAAATTCGAATTATGTAAGAAATACATGAATACATGTTCCTTTAAATAAAATTAGAGTGTACAGATAAAGTCTGTGCTGGACTCCCCTCCCCCATCTCTTCCTCAGGCCCCTCCCCTCCTCTAGAGGTAGGCGCTGCTCTTAGGCTTTTTGCTGTTTATTTAAAATGTTTTCTCATGCTCATTGAAACACATCTTCTGTTCTCTTTCCGTGTGCGTTTGTTTGCACAGACATGGTGTGTACACACCGGAGGTATAGCTTGTTGAAGCTGGCGACTGGAGGCCATAACCGATTACACCACGTGTGAGTTCCTTGTTGCCTATTAATTGACTGCTAGAATGTTTCCAGTGCCATTCCATTAAGACAAACCTCCCAGCGCATCCTTGTACATTGCCCGTTTTGTGCATATACAGGTGTTTCTCTGGGACAGATACTTAAAAATGAAATTGATGGGTCATAGAGTATATACATCTTAACTTCTAATAGAGCAGAGTGTCTTACTAATGTAATCTCCTGCCAGCAGCACAGGAGCCTCCATTTCCCCAAGTTTTACATTTTTAACCAGTCTGATGAGTGAAAAATAGTATTTTGTTTTAGTCCGAATCTTTGTGAACTACATACAAGGCTGAAGTCTTCATGTGTTTACTGTCCATTTATATTTCCTCCTCTGGATTGCTTGTCTATATCCTTTGCCTATTTTTTTTAATTTTTTTTTTGGTCTTTTTTGCTATTGATTTTTCAGAGTTCTTTATGTACTTTGAATACTAATACTTTGTTATGTATATTGCAAATGTTTTCTACATTGTGATTCTTGTCATTTAATTATATGGTATCTTTTGTCCTAGAAAAATTTTAAATTTGATACAATCAAATTTATCAATCTTTTATGTCTTTTTACACCTTATTTATGAAAACCTTTGCTATATGAAGATCATAAGCCTTTTCTATATTTTCTTCTCTAAAATTTATAGTTTACATATACATATATATTTAAGCCTTTATGCTATATACAAGAAATAAATTCCATGCGCATGAATCTTAGGCTCTGACTTTAAACCCCCCATCCCCAGATAGATAGGTAATTGTCCCAACACCATTTATGTAATAATATATCATTTCTCCGCTGATTTAAAATTGCTACCTTCACCAGACTCTACATTCCAGTGCGGGTCTATGTCCGAGCTCTTGCTGGTCCACTGATCTATTTGTCTACTCCCAAGCTTGATAATATGCTTTGCCAAGTGGCGGGACAAATCCCACCCTCTTTGTTGTTTTTGCAAAATTGCCTTCGTCATCCTTGCATATTGGTCCTGCCACATGAATTTTAAAACCAGCCTGCCAAATTTCAGGAAAAATTGAATTGGGATTACTTGGAGTTTCTGGATAAGTTAGAAGAAAATTGGCATCTGTGGCACACTGGGTCTTCCTCCCAGCACACGAGGCCTGCATGCACCTCTCTCGGCTCTGGTCGTCTCTTACATCTTCCGGGGAAGTTTTACATTTTCCTCCAGCCAAAGTCTCGCATCGTTCTTGATAGATTGATTCCTGGATTTTGTTTAGGTTTGGTGGTCCCCTGAGAATGGGATCGCCTCTTCCTTTATTTGGCACCCGTTTCTCCTTATTCCAATTCAACCTGTCTCCTAATCACTGTGCTTGGTTTGCAGACACACACACGAAGTAATTGTTCTTCCTCCCTGGGCACAAACATATGAGCAGAACCAAACACACAGGGCTGGCTTAACAGGCCGCAAACAAATGAGAATCTTTTCAAATTATACTTTAATTAAACATACAAAGCATGAATACATTCTCCTTTTTAAAAGTAGAATATGAATACAGCCAACGTTTTCCTTGGCCACCCTCCAAAACCCTAGTTTCCTACCCCCCTCCACAACTTTATGCATCTCCTTTCATCGAAATATATAGTACTCATGTAGATATTTTGAATGAATCATCTCACTTTATAAGGATTTTACTGGAAGCTGCATTTTCTCGCTCAATCGTATATTTTTAGGATATACTCAAACTGATGTAAATGGCTCTTGCCAGTTCCTTTTAATAGCTGTATTGTACTCATTCCTCTGATGATACCACATTCTCTCTCCTCTAAGATCCAGGCACAAATGCGGTGGCCTCCTTTCTTTCCTCCATCATAAGAAGCGCTGCAGAAAACAGCCTTGCACATGCCAGCTCTGTAATTTTTCTCTAGGATTGAGAATGGATTTTGGGGTCTCAAGGTGTCCACATTTGTAGTTTTAACAGACACTACCGATGTGTCCTCCTTAATTTCTGTACCATTTCAACTTGCAGTAAGAGGATAGGAGAGGACTAAATCCCCACACCATAAGCAGCTGTTTTTAAATATTTGCCAATCTGATGGGCGAAAAATGGAAGCATTTTTTTTAAATATTTCTGTATACCTGTTTGCAAGTGAGATTTTCCTGGGCACTTGCTGTTTGTATTTCCCTTTTCTGAATTATCTGTTTGTTTTTGCTCATTAAAAAAATTAGATGGTTTGTCTTTATCTTATTGATTTGTGGAATTTCCTAATCTAATCTGGATAGTGATCTCTTGTATATACACAGCAAATATTTTCTTCCAGCTCCTCTGTGGCCTTTAACTCTTTGTAGGCTCCTTTAGACAGAAGTTATTAATTTTGACCTAATCAAATGTGTCAGTCTTTTCCTTTATTCCTTTTACGTATATATCACACTTGTGCCTTTCTCACTCCTACATTTAAATATATTGTGTATTCTTTCCCTTTTTTTTAATTAATTAATTAATTTATTTATTTATTTGACAGAGAGAGAGAGAGAGAGAAAGATCACAAGTAGGCAGAGGCAGGCAGAGAGAGAGGGGGAAGCAGGCTCCCTGCTGAGCAGAGAGCCCGATGCAGGGCTCGATCCCAGGACTCTGGGATCATGACCTGAGCTGAAGGCAGAGGCTTTAACCCACTGAGTCACCCAGGTGCCCCATGTATTCTTTTCTAATAAATTTGCCTTTATGTGGGTCTTTCATGCATCTGCAATACAGTTTTATGGTTGAAATGAGGTATGATCTAACCTCTCCCCAATGTACAACTGACTGTTGCCACGCAGGTGACTGACCACTCACCCTTTCTCCGATGATCGAAGTAAAGCTTCCTCACTCCCCGAGTCACAGTGTCTAGGTCGGTGTGAGGCCCCTATTCTGTTCCACTGGTCTGTAACTTCCTGTCCGTACCAGACTATTTTATCTGCTAGAGCTTTATGCCACCTTTTGATATCTTTTAAGTAAAATGCCCCATTTCCTGTGCTTCCTTTTCAATTATCTACACGAACTATTACTGCATATTAACTCCCCCACATGAATTTTTTAAATTGCTGTCATGTTCTGTGAATTTTGAGATTAATTTGGGGAAAATTGACATCGATACAATACTGAGCCTTTTCATCTGCGAGTACATTTATTCTGATCGCCTTGTGTTTCTTCAGTTACATACTTTTCTCGATCAGGAAACTACCCATTTCCTAATGGGTTTATTCCTGTATTTTTATTGCTGTGAGGGAGTTCTCTCTGCACTCCCTTTTTTGGTTTGCTTTGGCTTGCTACATTTTTAAAAAATCTACTTCCTAATCACTGTACTTCATTCACAGACACACACAAAGTAAACGTTCTTTCTCCCTGGACACAAACACGCGGGCACTGCCAAACACACAGAGCTAGCATAATTGGCTGAAAATGAATGGGAATTTTTTTCAAATTAAAGTTTAATGACACAAGCGGAACATGAATACATTCTCCTTTTCAAAAAATAGAACATTGCAGATGATGCCAAAGTCCCTTTTGGCCACCCACCGCCATCCCATTACCTCCCTCCTCTCCAGAGGTAACCACTCTAATGGGTTCACTGTGCACTTTGCTAGACTTTCTGGAAACTTCTAAATTCACAGATAGGTACCCACAGGAAATATATGTTAGAGTTGTCTCAAATAATGAGAATTTTGTCTTCTCCTTTCCAGTTTTCATTGATATTCAATTTTTGTCTTGACCTGGATTTTATTATGGTTACGGAATAAAATGTCAGTATTATCACCTGTCACAATGTGAAAGGAAAGATGTAGAAGTCAGGAGACAGCCCTGTGTGGGGCGGGGCCTGACAGGGGTGATGAGGGGAGGCAAGGGCTTCTGTGGGCATGCAGTAGAACAAGGAGTGAAGGGGCAAGTGGATTTCTTAAAAATTGAAAAGATAACCAGTGGAGGTACTTCAAAACTGTGTTGGAAGAAAGCAGGGATGGAAGGGAGTATTTTCCAAGTGTCGTAAAGCCTACTCTGCCACATGGGACATCACTGATGCTCATGAACTAGAAGTAGGGGGTAGCAGATGCTGTTCAGGGAAATAGGGTCTTATAGGGAAACATCTTCAGGCAGCTTTGAGGAAGCACTTTGTTCTCTGATTAAGGTGATGCTCCTGGAGAGCATTCTTGGTCCTGCCCCTTCCTTTCTACCTAGGGGATATTAGGTGAAAATGTGGTGCATGGAGGGGCACCTGGGTGGCTCGGTCACTTAAGCATACAACTCTTGATTTCAGCTCAGGTCATGATTTCAGGGTTGTGAGACTGAGGCCCACATCAGGCTCTGTGCTGGGTGGGGAGCCTGCTTGAGATTCTCTCTGTCTCCCCCTCCTCTCTCTCTCTTTCTCTTTTCCTCCCTCCTCACCCTCTCAAAAGAAGAAAGAAAGAAAAGAAAGAAAGAAAGAAAGAAAGAAAGAAAGAAAGAAAGAAAGAAAGAAAGAAAGAAAAGAAAGAAATAAATTATGATGTGTGGCGCTCTGGCAGTCATCTTGTGACCAGGAGGGGAAGGCTTGGAGATGTAGGTCTCTGCTGACTCAGAGCCTGGTTAACTGGAACCACTGACTTCTGTCTGGTCTTCTCATTCTCTAAAATAAATAAATATTCTTACTCTCTAAGCCACTTATAGGTGTTTTGTTAGATGCTGGTGAAAGCATCCTTCCTAATACAAGAGATCTAAGAGCTCTTTAGAGATGGGGAAATTACCTCAAGGAGCAGATCACATATTCTAGGGTGGGAGTTTAGGGGTGGGGAGAAGGTAGAGAAAGCTGCTCTTCATCAAAGTCCTGCCATTCTCTTGGATTTTTTTTTTAAACTATGTGTCTATATTACAGGGAAAGAAATAGAAAATGGTTGTTGTGGGGTGTTTTGTTTTGTTTTTAGCAATTCTGGTGTGTGTTAAAATGTAACCAATGGTTCTCTCTGGTTACCTTGGGTATGAAGCAACTTTCTAAGATGTCCTCAAATTATTTCTGTAGTTAAAAAAAATGTCCAAGACCCAGGTTTTTAAGATACAGTGTATGAGAGAGGTGAATTTTGAGGCAGGGAAAGGAAGGAGTCCAGAGGTGAAATCCTAGACAAAGACCTCTTGCCTGGCTTCGAGAGGACCGCCACGGGCTCAGGGCACATGTGGCACAGGAGAGCATTGACATGTGAGGCCGGCCGGCACATGCAGGGAATCCTGCCAAGGAGTTTGAGCTTTTATCCAAAGGGTAATGAGGAACCAGGGACACGCTGAAGCAGGGAGACAGGTGTGAGCCCCTTCTCATGTCCTCCTTTCTTTTGTGCCAGGGAGGAAAGCTCAACTCAAACCTGCTCAGGCAGAGGGAGAACTCAGTTGGCTTCTATAACCAAACCACAGACCAGGCTGGGCCTCTAGGTCCCCTGGAGCCAGGGACTGGGCCATCAGACCCTCCGTCTCGTCTCCAGGCTGCCCCATCACATGGCCTGCCAACTTCCTTCTCTCGGGTCTGCTGCTTCCACATGCTCTGCATGTCTCCCTTCCTTCAGGTCCTGACCAAAAAGAGGCCCAGGTGGAAGTGCAGAAGTTTGGTTCGAAGGTCTCACTCGAGGGTGCCTGGCTGGCTCAGTGGGTTAAGCGTCTGCCTTCAGCCCAGATCAGGATCCCAGGGTCCTGGGATTGAGCCCCACATGGAGCTCCCTGCTCAGCGGGAAGCCTGCTTTTCCCTCTCCCCATATTCCTCCCCACATGCTCTATCTCGTTCTCTCACTCTCTCTCTCAAATGGATGAATTAAATCTTTATTAAAAAAAAAAAAAGAGGGCTCACTTGAGTCAGTGCTTCTGGCTGCTTGCTCTTTTGTCCAGTTGCTCTGTCCTCAGTGCCCTTGTCTGTGGACGCCCACATTCATAATAACAGCACCCGCCTTATCAGCACCAGAGCATTGGGAGGGTCAAAGAAGATGATGCCCGTGAAGGGCTTAGCCGGGGCCTGGCGTGGATTGAGTGCTCCATAAATGTTAGGAGCTGTCTCTGCTCCCAAGTTAAACAATCTGGAACAGGTTCTGATTGGCCCAGCCTAAGTTATGGGCTCAGTCACCCCTGGCTAATCAGTGATGGCCAATAAGGTGAATCCCATTCCAAACAGAGAGGTAGGAGTGCAGAGTGACTAACCAGGAGAGAGGGTGCTGGTCTAGGGAAAGAAACCAACAGATGTATCCTGTCAATCCTTCTGGTGTCTGCAGAAAAGGGTTTGACTTGGGCCCCGTAAGCCTGGAGGGAGGGAGGATACCTAAGAGGAGGCCACCACAGTTGTCCCTGAGAAGTGTTGCAGGCCTGAGCTAAAGTGTGGCTGGAGAGCAGGTGGATTCAAGAGAGGTTGTGGAGGTGGAACTAGGGAGCCTGGTGCCAAAGGAACACGAGTGGTGGGAGAGAACAAGAGGTTGGAGGGCGCACCTGGCTGCTGACCCAGAAACTGCCACAGACAGAGCCTGGCCAGAGTATAGCTTTATTTCTCCAGGACTCAAGTTCCCTCCACCACCCCGCCCCTTTCTGATCAGCAGCAAAAACTTACTCTTAGTTCAAGGTAAATGCAATCACTTCTGGACTTGACCTAAGTCTCTCTTAAGCAAATTCTTGATCTACTTCCAGCTTTTCTGCTTCCCACTACTCCTTCCCTTCTCCCTGAGAGTGGTCTTTGTTCTGGGATCCCCTATTTTGCCCTGGTACTGGGGTGTGCATCTGATCCTGGAAGACCAGGATCTCTCCGCGGCCATCCACTGAGCCAAGACAGCCCCGCTGAGTCCTTGTCCCAACCAGAAAGCAGTCCCCCACTTCCTTGTACCCTCACCATCCTCACCTTGCTATGGGGATACACAGGACCCAGGGGGACACCCCCAGACCCATCTGTCAAGTCCTAACCCCAAAGCTCTCAACTTCTCCAGCCCAAGCTTTGGGAGACTGGGGAGGTTGGTCTTCTGGGCAACACCATAAAGAGCCAGGCAACAAGCCTTTCTACTCTTTTACTGCTTTTGGGAGATCTAGTATCTACCATTAGTGATGTGTCTGTATGACTCCCCTCACTAGCTAGCAAAACTTTTATTTCCCTTCAGGCAGAAAGACAGCTTCCACATTCTTCCCTACTTGCTGTTCGTGACATCAGTGTCAAGTTCTGAGCCCCTTGGGTTCTTTTCTCTTTACAAAAAGATAACCAAATGCCCTGTCTCTGCTGTAGGTTTCAAGAGACTATTTGAAACCCTTGACTGTCTTACCACATTCCTACTATAGTAACCCCTGTCCCCCACCAAAACTCCAACTGTAGCAAGAGAAAGTGACCATGGCCACCATCATTTCCTTCCTTCTCTATATATACACACTATTCCTCACATCAAGAGATGGAATCCACTTTTGCTGCCTATGAACCTGGGCTGGCTTTAGTGACTTTTTTGACCAATAGAATGTAGCAGAAGGGATGTTCTGAGACTTGGGAGACCAGGTCATCAGAAGCTGTGTAGCTTCCACAAAAGACTCTTGAAATACTTGGTCTTGAGACACTCCCTCTTGCCACCCACCTGCCACGCTACGAGAAGCCCAACCCGGGTGGTGAATCCACATGAGGGCACCCAGTCCATAGCCCCGGTCAGCCGTGTGAGGGAGACTTCCTGCACAGTGAGCCCCCCCTGAGCCTCGAGGACTCCAGTCTGGCTACCATCCAACTGCAGCCACGGGGAGACTTGAAGCAAGAACCACCCAACTGAGTCCTGTCAACCCCCAGAGCCATGAGAAATAATAAATTGTATTTTTTAAGCCACTAGAGTTTGGGGTCATTTGTCATGCAAAACAGTGACAGGCAAGGAAATGGGAGGGAAACATGTTGAAGAGTTATGTAACAGATGATCCTACTACACAGCACTTAAACATACCATTATACAGTATGGTAAATGCAGTAATGGAACATAGATATGCACAGAGCTTTCCAGCGGAGGTGACAACTGGCCTGACTTCCTAAAGATGAGCAGGATGAGCAAGGTAGAAGGGACAGGAAGGACATTCCCAGCAAGGGAAACAGCACAAGCAAAGCCCCGCAAGTAAGAAGTACCAAGGGTGAGCTTGCAGGCATCTAGCTGGGCATCTGGTATTCCCGGGCTATGAGAGCAGGAGGGGACGGAAAGAGTGAGACAGGAAGTGGAAAGAGATCAGGTCCTGCTAGGCCTTGGGTGCCCCACATCAAGGAATTTGGACATCATCCTGCAGTCCGTAGGTACAATTGCGTGTCTTTACACCAGTGACAATTTCAGATTTGTGGTTTGGGACAATCACTGTGGTAGCCAGCGTGAAGCCTGGATTTAGAGAGTGACGGTCTCTAGGTAGGGAGATGAATTAGACTGTGGTCATGGTCAAGGTAAGATAAGATGAGCCTGGAACCATGGCAGTGGGGAAGCAGGGGGTGGATGGAGCCCAGAAACCTTTAGAAAATAAAGTCGGAAATGCAGGATGATTGTTGGCTATAGGGGTGAGAGCAAGGGTAGAGTGAAGGGGGTGACTCCCGTGTGTCCTAGGTGGCGATGGTAGAGAGGTTCTTGGAATGGGGAACATGGTTTGAGGGCCAGTTTGAGTGGGGCAACAATGGGTTCAGTCTCAGGTAGAGCTGAGGGGCTGGGGACACAGCCAGGTGGGGCCCATCGGGCAGCTGGATCCCAAAATCAGAGGCTCAAGAAGAAATTCAACTGGAGGGGCCAACCCAGGGACAGTGGGCAATGGGAAACTCAGGAACTCATGAAATTGCCAGGGAAAGAGTGTAGGGAGAGAATAAGTGAGGGCCCATGGCAGAATTGTGAGCTACAGTGATATATGAGGGGCCCCAGAGGTGTAGGCGGGCAATAAAGGAGAAAGAGACCTGGGAGCTGCGACAGCTAGGAGAGGTGTTGCCATGGCACCCAAGGTAGTAAAGAGTTTCGGGGAGAAACTAATCAACCTGCTATATGGCCCAAGTCTCAGAAAAACAAGAAGCAAAATCCTTTGAATTTAGCAGTTGGAAGCTATTGTGAACCTTGGCAGGAAGAGTGAGGGTAATAGCTAGTTTACAGGGGCAATGGAGGGAATGGGTAGAGGATATGCAGACCTGACCCCTGCCCTTAGAGAAGGCTGGATGGCTAGGGCAGGAGTTGGGTGGCAACGAGAAGACTGTGGGTAATCACAGGAGGATTTTTCAAAACAAGAAACCCTAGAATTTTTTCATCTTAAAAGAAGACATCAGCAAAGAGGGAGAGGGTGAAAAGAGGAACAATCTGTGAGCTGGGATCCATCCTCTGAGCCCAGCTGAAAGGAAACAAGTGGGTATGATTGGAGATGTCTCAAGAGAAGAGGGCAAACCTGGAAAGACTCCCTTGTGTGCCCTTTCCAATCCTGAAAACTTGGAGGGAAGGTGGTCTACACTGGCCAGTTCCACAGGGTGGTCAAGACTGATAAGAAAGGGAAAAGTTGCACTGAAGTAACTAGGAGGTCACTTGTGATATATAGATAGCTAGGAGGTCACTGATCTGAATATTCTCCACGGGTCCCTCAAGCCTTTCTCTTTCTCCATCCTCTTCTGTGCTCGGGGAGGCTGACCTCTACACCCTCTAGGCTCCTTGCTCTCTCTGGCTTCTCACTGACTTTGACCAGTGGAGGAACCAGTGGGGAGAGTGGAGGGAGGGAGGAGGAAGTTTGCCCTGACTGACTTCCTATGGACTTTGGGTTGGCAGTGACTGCTTTCCTTTACTTAATGGCCACAGGTAGGGTCCCTTTCTTAAAGTCACACTTTCTCTACGTGTTCTAAAAACACACACCCTCTTCTCATCTCTTCAGGCCTAGAAGTGGTGATGGTTTCCAACTGTTTCTCATCCATGAGTCCTTTATCATTGCTAGAAACCTGAGCCCTGCCAGTCTGTGAATAGTCCTCGCACTCCATCGGTTTCAGTCAAATCCTTTTGAGCGCATCACTCTCTTTTCTACCAGGACCCTGAATGAACTGGTGAATCTGATATGTCTAAACGCTGGGACACACATGTAGAAGAGTGCACAATGTTGAGTAAGGACAGAGCTAGTCTCGGCCCGCATATGCTGGCAATCCATCAAGGGAACCAGATACTAATCGGGTAAATAAAGATCTCCATAATTTCAAACTCTGATAGGGGCCATGGAGAAATCTTTCTAGATCAGAGAAGTAACATTTGATCTGAGGAATGGAAGTTCATTAGGAAGGGGGAGAGTGTTGCTCATAAGGAAACAGTGTGCACAAACTCCATGGTGGGTGGGTGGTACATTCCAGAAACCAGAAGGCCATCATAGCTGTGGCGCTTATTGGTAAGAATGATTTTGAAACAAGCAACAGAAAAACTCAACTCAAAAGCATTTAAGCAATAAAAGATTTATTGCCACGCATAATGAGAAGCTCCAAAGAAGGCAGCTCTACTGAAATCAAGGACCCAGTTTCTGTCCGTCTCCCAGTACGTGCACTTCTGTTCCCATGGTCACAAGATGGCTGCTGCCACTCCAGGCATTGTAGTCATCATACTGATGTCCACAGATGGATGAAAGAAAGTGGTTCTTCCTTAATAATTCTTTTTAAAGACTAAGAAACTGGGATGCTTGGGTGGCTCAGTGGTTTAAAGCCTCTGCCTTCGGCTCAGGTCATGATCCCAGGGTCCTAGGATCGAGCCCCACATCGGGTTCTCTACTCGGCAGGGAGTCTGCTTCCTCCCCTCTCTCTCTGCCTGCCTCTCTGCCCACTTGTAATCTCTGTCTGTCAAATAAATAAATAAAATCTTAAAAAAAAAAAGACTAAGAAACTTTTCCCAGAAGACCCCATCACCACCTCTCATTGGTCCGCTTTGCAACAAATACCCACTCATAAACCAATCACTGTCAAGAGAAGTAGACCTGGCCAGTGTGACTGACATAGGTCAATCTATGTCACATGGAGAGTGGCTTCTGTTAGCAAGAACCAAGGCGAAGGAGTTGAGGGGAGGAGTGGATTTTGTGTTATGAGGCTGGAGAAATCAGAGTTGACCTTCTTTAAGACCACTGAATGGTGTTAATGGGAGGTGTAATAAAAGATGTGTCTTCTGGAACAGCCACTTGGGCAGCTTGGTGGGAATTGGGTGACTGGAGGGAAGAGTAGATTTGGAGAGACCAATCGTAACTGCAACGAGAGATAGTGGCTTGGACTACGCTATTGCTGCTGTGGATGGAGGCACTAAGCCTCAAGATGGGGTGAAAAGGATATTCTGGGGTGACTGTCAAGTGTATCCCACCAGAGCGGTGGTATCAGCTCCTCAAAATAGGAAACACCAGATGAGGACAAATTTGGTGAAGAAAGATTAAGCATTTTAATAAAAAAAGATAATCAAGAAGAAAAACAGACTGGAGTTTCATTTGGGTCATGTTGCTGAGATATCAGCCATTGGTGGACGGTTGGCTATCAGGTTCTGGAGCTTGGAGTGGAGTTCAGGACTGCAAATGGAAGAGCGGTCATTAAGGAGAAAGACAGGAATGCAGCTCAAAGGTGACTTGGCCTGGACTATCAGTTTGGGAAATCATCCCCGGGGGCCAGGTAAAGCTTTAGGGATGCAGGAGATTGAGGAGAAAGGTGCACAGTGAAAGAGAAGTCCAGAGACCCATGGACATGGGAAGGGGAGTCTGAAAAAGAGGGGAAGACAAAAAAAGAGGGGATCTCGGAAGCCCACAGGTCAGGGTGGCCACTAGTGGGCCAGATGCACAGAGATCAGGGGAGATGAGGGCATCCCCCAGACCTAGTCTTGGGCACCTTTGCCACAGCAACTTCGGGGGAGGGACCAGGAGCCCGCCAGCTGGGGGATGATCTGGAGTCTGGCTGAGAAAGCGGGAGGAAAGAGGGGGAGCTGGGGGGACAGCAGGGCTCAGGAAGGTGCTGTGTCCTACCCGCTGTCGTTTGGACAGAAGAGGGCTATGGGAGCCGAGTTTGAAGGGCAGCAACGGGTCATGCAAGGGGCCCCAGAGCGGTGGGATTAAGTGTAGATGGGAAGGGATTAGCCATGTTGGTGGAAAGGGGCAATATTAAGTCATGTACATTTTACAAGGTAAGCTGATCTCCATGTTCTTCTGGAGGCTTTTGCTCTGCCCTCTGGGTAGCGACTACAGCTCTAATTAGCAGTGGTTTCATCCTGCCTGTGTCTGGGGCCATGTCTTCCTTGGTTTTTGTACCTTTCAGGACCTAGCAACAGGCAGCAAGCTAGGTAGAGGCAGACTCATTATTTTTCGCTTGAAATCAAATGTCTGAAATGGAAGTTCAGAAAATTTTCTTTTCAGCACGAAGACATGGGAACTCTGAAGGAGTGAGATTACAGGTGAAAGGGCTGTTGGGGGGGTGGGGGGGGATGGATGTCTAGGGGATTGAAAAGTCACCAGGTGAGCTGGATGGCTGGAGACCAGGAGATATGCTGGGAGGGTGGCACAGGACGAAGGGTTTGGACTCTTCCCAACGTGGGCCCTGCTCTTCCCAGGAGGCACCACAACCCCCTGGCTGGGCCTTGGTCCCCCCTGTTCACACCACCATTCTTTCCAGTGACTTCCATTGCCCAACCTGGCAGACACCCTTCTCGGACTCACTCGGCCTCAGGGCCGCCTCTGACAGAGCTGACCACTCCCTCCTGAAATCTCCTCTCCTTGCCTCCATGACACCATGGTGACACCAGATGGCCCAGTTAACCTCCACCCTCACTGGCCACTCCTCCTCAGCCTCCTCCACCCACCATCTAAGTGCTGGGTTCCCTCAAGACTCATGGGTGAGCGCTTTCCATCTCCCTCTATGTTCTCACCCTGGGAGGTCACTAATGACCAATTTTTTTTTAAGATTTATTTATTTATTTATTTATTTGACAGAGAGAGTGAGAGATCACAAGTAGGCAGAGAGGCAGGCGGAGAGAGGGGGAAGCAATCTCCCCGCTGAGCAAAGAGCCAGATGCGGGGCTTGATCCCAGGACCCTGAGACCACGACCTGAGCCGAAGGCAGAGGCTTTAACCCACTGAGCCACCCAGGCACCCCACTAATGACCAATTTTTATGCCCTGCCTGCCCTCTCCAGACTGGCATGCCTAACTACCCAGCCAACAACTCTACAAGGATGTCTTTCATGACACCCCCCAAGCTTGCCACAGCCAATCAGAGTGCTCAATTCTCCCCAGATCCTCTCTCCTCCCTTGTCTTCCCCTTTTTAACAAGGGCCCAACCTTCAATCCAATTTCCCAAACCTGGCCCTTTGAGAGTCATCCTTGACACTTCCCCACCCTCCCCTCCTACCCAGTCCCAGCAAATCTTGGCAGTTTGGTCTCCAGAGTCATCCTCTGTCTGACCCTTCCCACACCCACTGCCACCACCTGGTTCCTGCCACCTTCCCTCTTCCATTTTCTCTTGGCAATGGCCTGGCAGTATTCTCCCCTGTCAGCCCTCTGCTTGTCACACAGAAGTAAAAGCAGACTTCTTAAACCCTGAGTAGGATCACATCAGTATCCTGCACACCCGCAGGCTTCCAGGATTTCCCATGGTCCTTAGAACAAAATCCTATCTCTTTGTCACAGCCCACCAGATCTGCCCTGCAATCTGTCAGTCCCCCTGGCGTGCTCCAACCACTGCCCTCCCACCATGAGCGAATTCCTTCAGTTCCTCAAATGGACCAGCTTGTTCCTCTCTTAGAGCCTTTGCCAACCTTGTTCCTCATCCTAGGAAGGCTCTCGCCTAACTCCCTCCTCTCAGCCTTTTGGGTTTACATATCCCCTCAGAGAGGTCCTCCCCTGCACCCTGTCCAGAGCAGGGCCTCTGCCCATCCCTTTCTCAACATTCTGTTCTTTCCCCTTGGAGGCCCCGTCATAATTTCTTTGGAGTTGCCTTTTTTCCTGTGTTTTAAAGAGCTCTCCCCTAAAAGAGCCCTTACCCTTAGTCACTCTCCTGGAAGCTCCCTGAAGTCCATTTCTTAGAGACCATCTCTTCCACTCGCCTCTCCCTGGGAAGCACAAGGATACAGTTGGACTTCCAGGGAGTAGAAATAGCTAGAAAAATGGGTACATGGATGAAAAAGTGGGGCCATGGGAAACCCAAGATGAGATGCCCTCTAGGAAGTTCAACGTGGGCTTCAGACACTTGGGTAACTGAGCTGATGTGAAAGAGAGCTGCGCAGGGCACTAACCCCAACAGATATTGCAGCATAATATCAAACAGAATAACACATTTTGCTGTTGTTGTTGGTTAAAAACAGACATCTCAGAATAGATTAGAAAGCCCAGACACAGATCCCTGCAACATTTCCCATTGTGGCTTCTGAAAGCAGAGACATCGCAAACCAATGGGAAGTAGAAGGGTTTTATGGAGGAGTTTATTTCATTAAGTGGGACTAGAAAATGATTTTTATCTAGGAAACAAAAAACAATTTTTACCTCCCTTTATACTAACACCAAAATCAATGCCAGGTGATTAAGGCCCACACTTGTTGTGATGAGCACTGGGTATCATATGGAAATGTTGAATCACCCTATCGTACACCTGAAACTATTATCACACTGTATGTTAACTAACTGGAATTTAAGTAAATAAAAAAAAATCAATGCCAGGTGATTTAAAGAGTTAAATGCAGGGGGTGGGGGGAAGCATACTACTAGCTAGAAAAAAATGGAAATGATTCATTATTCAAACTGTGATTAAGGGAGGCCATTGTAGCCTTCACAGCAATAGAGAGAATTAGAATGGAAAATACAAACATAATTGACTATAGGAAATGTAAAGCTTTTCTGTGTTGAAAATTCTCATAAATAAAACATTCACAGAGGCAGTAAGAATTTTCATAATGAAATGTTGGGGCAATAAAAGGCAGTAAGAGTCCATTTATGAAAGATGAAGTTCAAAAGGCAAATTCAGTTGCAAATGTTGAACTTAGTCATAAGACAATAAACGTAAATTCAGATGGAGAGCTAGCACTCTGGGCCCATCAAAGGAGTACCGAAGAACAAGAGGCTAGCCGTGCTGGCTTGGTCCTGGCGGTGTGGGACCTCTCGTACACAGCTGGCAGGGCTGTGAAATGGCAAAACCTTTCTGGAAGGCAATTTGCTTAAGACGTGTGAAGAGCCTCGACAAGGTTCATGCTGTTTGACTTGGGAATTCCACTTATAGGAAGCTGGTCCCAAGAAAATGATCTAAAACAATGCCCCAAGACGGGTGCAGAAAGATGTGTACTAAGGTTTGATTTATAAAAACAAATAAGAGAATGGAGGGGAGGAGTGGAGAAGGAAAAAAAAAAAAAAAAAGCTCTCGGAATTTCCAGCCCCAGGAGAATGGTTCACCAAATTAGGTTTCATTCATTAAGTATATTATTAGACAGCCATTAAATGTAATAAATACAAAGAATGTTGACTAACATGGGGAAATGCTTAGCATATAATCAGCATAAAGGGGTGGCACAAAATTACGTATATAATAAAAGTATTTACTGTAAGCAAATGCATTTAAAAAAAAAGACTACGAAGAAATGCACTCTTCACATGAATTTGCACATAGCACAGCTGTAGGTGCTGGGATTCTCCTCAAGACTTTTCTGTGCCTCATTCTTTAGTTACGCTCCAAATTTTCTGTAATGTTCCGGTATCGCTGTGTTATGGGAACATATTTGAAAAGAACACAAGAGAACAAGAATAGTATAATGAACACAATACACAATATCCTTGTATTACTTTCATAGTAGGAAAAGCAAGAAAAAAAACAGGCAGGTCTTAAGGGACTAAAACCCACATTGGTCAAGTTTTGAAGGTGGGGCGGAGGGATGGGCTGGCAAGGAAAGAAAAAGGTCCAGCCTCGGGAAGGCTGCCCCAGCAGGCCCCTTCAAAGGACTGAGCTATGGAGACTTTTGTGCTCCTGGTGACTGATGTTCTTCATTTGAAATTTTGAATATGGCAGGTTCTCTTTGGACGTGGATTTGATTCTGAACTCTGAGTTGTGTGGGTCGGTGTGTCTATTCCTGACCGACCATTCTACTGAATCACTGTTGCTTCATCAGATGCTACCTAGTAGGGCGAATCCAGTCCTTTGACTCCTACTATGCTCCCACCGCTTGTTTTTCTTTCTCAAAATTATCTTGGCAGTTCTGCCTATCTCCTCTTCCATATGACCTTTTGAATCAGCTTATTAAGTTCCACTTAAAAATCCCGGTGGGATTGTGATTCAGAAGGCATTGAATTTGTCCATTAATTTGGAGAGAATTGACACCTTCAACAATATCGAGTCTTCAGGACCCTAACATTTCAAGGGTGGTTGAGTCAGAGCCTCTGATTAATGAGACTGGGAAGGCAAAGTCGTCATAGAGACGGGTTAAAAACAAGGAGATGGTGTTGTCATGGAAACCAAGAGAGCCAAGCGTTTCAAGAAAGAGAGTGATCACCGATATCAAACCCTGCAGAGAATTCCAATAAGCTAGGGATGGAAAAACACCCACCACAGCTGGTAATTAGGAGGTTATCGGAGCCCTCGGCAAGAGCAGCTTCTGGGGTGAGACAGAGCAGAACCCCAACTGCAGGGCCTGAGGGTGAGAGATAGCAAAGAAGCCCCTTTTATGGAAGCTTGGATAATTAAGTTTAGATAATTAGAAAAGTTTCGAGAAAGATTGTCTGGAAGCTAGAGACTGAAGTGGTAAGGAGTCAAGAGAAAGTTTCCAACTCAGTTCAACAGATATTTCTCGAGCACGTGCTCTGTGCCAGCTGACCGTCAGGGGGCTGGTGAGAACAAGACAGACGCGTCCCTGCCTGCATGGAGCTGATGGTCTAAGTGCAGAAGCACATGTGAAAAAATCACGTGTTAATTACATGGGTAATTAACAAAGATAATCACAAAGGGGAGGTGGATGGGGCTGAGAGCAGCCAGGGGACCGGAGTCTGGGAGGAGAGGATCTGTTAATGCTTCCGAAGGGAGAGCTGAAAGATGAGCCTCCAGCGGGGTAAGAGCTTGTGGATAGAGGGAGCAGCACAGGCCCCCTGGGGCCCTGCCATGGGCATGCGTGGGGCAGAGCCCGTTCTGGAAAGAGGAAAAGAAGACCGGGGAGCCTTGGGCTGATGGATAAGGGGAAAGCAGGGTTGGAAATGAGTTGAAGAGTTGGACAGGCTGGGAAGGTGTGGGACTGTCTTCAGAAAATGATGGGAGTGGGTGGGTGGTCTTTGGAGTTGTTTGCAAATGGCAACAGCTTATTCCCATGTGCATGTTAAAGGTGTCTCTCTGGCTGCCAGTGAGGCAAGGACGGAAGGGGTGCAGGAGGGCTGCCCGGAGATGGTTGTTCAGACCAGGGCTATTGGTTTGGCTCAGGCTAGGCTGTCGATGGTGGAGTTGAAGACAATTGGAAGGACCCAGGAGCCATTGGGAGGTCAAGTCTCCAAGGCTGGAGCCTGGACTGTGGATGGGGGTTAGTGCAAGTGAGCTGAGGGGCAAGACCCTGGGCGTTTGGCTGGTGTCCTTCCAAGACATACGGGAGTCTAGTGAAAGACTGGATTTTGGACAAGAAGAGTTGTGTGCTGAGTGTGTTGAGTTTGAGGCACCTTTGGGCTCCTGGGTTCTGGAGCTTGGAGGAGAGCTCCAGCTGGAGACAGGAATGAGGGCAGCTTCAGGCACAGGCAGGGCTCAAAGCAGGGCAGTGGGGGGAGTGTCTTGAAGCAGCTCAGGGGATGGGTGATATTAAGGAATAGAGTATGGAGGGAAGAGCAGAGGACAGGGTGTTCTGCATTTGGGGGGCTGGGGAATGTAGGAAAAAAGAGGCTGAGAAGGAAGGTCCAGAGTGGGGAAGGAAAGAGGGGCATTCCCCAGGAGCCCAGGGAGAAGAGTTTCCAAAAGGACAGAGTGGCCCCTGGCCAGGGGCAAGGAGATCAAGCATTCAGGGGTGTTGAAGGCTGATCAGCTTCCTTGGACTTGGCCTGTGGGGCCCTTTGCCAGCTTTTTGCAGGGTGGGTAGGTCAGGAATAAGAGTGATCCAGGGCCTGCCTACCTGTGAAGGGAGGAAAACACATAAAAGGTGCAGAATTTTTCATTTGGTTTTGATTTTAGTAAAAGAGCAATATTCACATATTAATTTTCCCAGAGAAAGGCACCTTTGGGATATGAGCCTTTGCAGAACAAGGGCAATTAGCTAAATGAGGCCTCAGAGGGAATGAGGCCATGTGGGCGAGAGGAATCCATCTTGGGCAATAACACAGCCAGACTCCCGAGAGAGAATTCAATACTAAGCCTTTTACCGGGTAAACTCTGTGCGAGTAACTTTCTTTCAGGGAATTTGTCTGTGACCTTTGTGACTTAACCAAGTTTCACTCTAACAGGAATTTCATCCTGCCCATGGCTGGGACTCTGGCTTATTCATTTTGGAATCATCCCCAGCCCGGGGCAGCCAACCAGGAGCAGAATAAATATATTCTGTGGCTTAAAATAAAGTGTCAGAAATGGAAGGTCAAAATTCTTAGCCAAAAAGAGTTCGTGATCAATAGAACAATCAGACAAACACATTTTGTAGTGTGTGCTGAATCGTGCAGGGGAGAACGAATGAGGGTTTGGAGAGTTGTGGGGGCGGGGGAGGGGGTGGAGACAGACCAGGTGGTGGACATCCTAGCCGAAGGGATATGGGGAAAGGAAGTCTGCCCTGGGACACAGAACCAGGACAACCCATCCCAGCCTGGGCTTGGGTCTTTATAGTTTGCACAGTGAGGTTATAGCCATTGTCTCATGTGGCCATTACAGACCCCATGAGGCCGGCAGCCCATTTTCCAGATGAGCAGAAGAGGAAGCTGAGTCCATGTGGGGCCCCAGGTTTGGAAGAACCTGGAGTGTGTTAATGGCCCCCTCCCTGACCTCTGGCTCCAGCGACCCAGCCCCTCTGTGCCCCAGGATGAGCCCCCCAAGAAACTCCTATTCTGAAGTTGACTGCTGCAGTAAACCAAGGCCAGAACCAGAAGTAAAAGTTATGAAAGATGAAAGCAGTGTGTGGGTCTTCCACAGAAGACATTTGTCAGAGGGCTTCCTGGGGCTTGGGGTGGTCCAGCCCTCCTGGACATCAAAATATAGCTCAAGGGGCACCTGGGTGGCTCAGTCAGCTGGCGGTCTGCCTCCAGCTCAGGTCCTAGGATCAAGCCCCATGTCAGGGTCCCTGCACAGTGGGGAGTCTGCTTCTCCTTCTCCCTCTGCCCCTTTCCCTGCTTGTGGACTCTCTCTCTCTCTGTCAAATAAATTGTTTATATATATATATATACATATCTATATATGTATATATATACACACACGTGTATACATATATATATGTATATATATATATACACACACACGTGTGTGTATACATATCTATATATGTATATATATATATATATAACTCCAAATGAGGCCCCAGTGCCAGGTATGTGTACAGGCTGCAAGATTCAGACCGGCACATGGTCACAGGCAGGACATGCAAACTGCTCAGCTATCCTGGACAGAACCTTGCCTCTTCTGAACCCATCCTCACGTGCTAACAGCCACAGCCATTGTTCCCACAAGCTCGGCACCCCCCGCAGCTTTCCTTAGCTTCCCTGGATCTGCCAGCTCACTCAGCCCCCGGCAGGCCATGGTGGGCCCCAAGGGCACCCTCCGATATGCCCCAGCCCCCACAAGACCTCTACAGGGTGTCTGCCTGTGTCCTCCTTCACATCAGCATCAGGAAAGACTCAAGACTTCTGTTCTGAGATCCCCCAAACTTGCCTGGGACCCCGTCATATTCCTCCCTGGGACTCAGCTTAGTGGCTGGGGCATGATATTCTGCTGGGGACCCAGGCAATGCCAAAGTTCTAGTCGATCCCCTTGGATTTCTCTCCTTCTACTCACAGGATGAACATTTAGCCCCTTCATGAGGCCCAAGCTTGGACGGCATTGTGAATTATCTTTTCAATCTACTGTCCTTGCGTAAACAATTTGCCCCTTCCCTTCCCTTTGACTCCAAGCTTTGTGGCATCCAGAATCTTTTCTTTCTCAAGCCCCGACTCTTGCCCTGAAAGGCCACAGCTCTCATTCTGTAGGCTCCCCACTGGACAGAAGTCTGGATAACTATCTGTGCTATCAATTTCTAGAAGCCCACACAGGATCCAGAGGCCAATCTAGGGACTCTGTATAATGTCGTTACCCCCAAGATCATCCAAGAAGCTTAGCTAGTGGGGTGGGGAGTGAGGTAGAAGGAATTCCACCCACACACAGTGTAAGAGAAAAATATCACCAGACCTCACACGGTTAAAAAGGGGGCACCCTGAAGCAGTAAGGAAAGGAGGGATTAGTCAATCAAAGCTGCGGGACTGATCACTAATCTGTTTGGAAAAGCAAATCCACTTCATTCTTCACTCCATGTCATACATCCACATCGAGTTCAGGTGGATTAAAGATTTAAATTTAAAAATCACACTTGAATAAAGTAGACGTGCATATCCATTCAAAACTGTACGAGTGTTACCTTCTCAGCTTAAAAGCAAGGGAAGCGTTCAAAAAGAAAAGATCAATTAAAAAAAGGTTGTAAATTTTAGGCTCCATATGAAAATTGAAAACAACTTTGAGGATGTCTTATAGAGGGTTAATATCCTTGGTGTTTAAGAATCTATACAAATTGAGTTTTAAAAATTCAAATCACTGCTGGATAAATGGGAAGGGATAGGAGCACTCAATTAACAGAAGATTAATTTTTTATGGCTCATAGGTTGAACCTATTTTCCAATATCTAATTATTTTTTAAAAAGTAAATTAAAACAACAATGAGATAACACTTTTGCCCAGTACAGAGTGAGGAAAAAATTTTTAATGAGAATATCCCATGCTAGCTAGGGTGTGAAGAAACAAACACTGCTGATTGGAATGTAAATTACTACAGCCTTTGACCTAGCAATTACACTTAGGGCACTCCAGCAAAAGGAAATAACCTCAAATTGACAAAGATTCATGTACAAAGAGATATAGTGTGGCCTTGTTTATAACAACAACAACAACAGAAACATTGAAACAACCAAAATAACCAATTATCGGGAAAATGTTAAACAAATTATTTTATATCCACTCAATTGGACTATTATTCATCAAGTAATTGTGATTTTTTTTTAAAGCTCTGAAAAATTCTTACACTATCAAAATGGGAAAGCAGGTGAGAAACAAGGGTGCAGATAGTATGCTGGATATTATCTCAGATATGGAAACAAAGAAACAAGAGAATTTTTTTTTTTTTACTCAAAAGATACGTGCTAGAACCCTGAACCTAAGGGTAGGGATGGGGTTCCAGACAAATAAGCTTTGAACAGGACAGGGAAATAAATGGTCAGGTCCTAGAAGATGACCAGTGGGGTCCTGGATCATCTCAGATTCAAAGAACTTTATAGCTGAAGGAGAAAGAAGGAGAGGTTCAGCCTGCCTAGAGCTTGAAAAATCGCCTTGGGCATCAAGATCAAGAATTTGTTCATTACACACAGAGCAAAGAATGAAGAAGGATGGGTGGGAAACCAGGTTGGGCAGCTAATGAAGACCTTTTGAGCCTTGCTGGGGAGGTTAGGATTTTACCCCAAGGTCAGTGAGGAACATTGAAGACTTTTAAGCTTTCCTTCTAGATAGATTACAATATTAGCAGGAACTCTCTTTGCAATACCAAAAACCCAGTTTTTGAACTGAGAACTAACTCAGGCATAAAAATAAAAACGTAAAACCAGGCACCTGGGTGGCACAGTTGGTTGAACATCTGACTCTTGGTTTCAGCTCAGGTCAGGATCTTGGGGTTGCGAGATCAAGCCCCATGTCAGGCTCTGTGTTCAGTGTGTGGAGTCTACTTGAGATTCTGTCTCTCCCACTTGTGCACGTGCTCTCTCTTTCTCAAATAAATAAATCTTGAAAAATATAAAAGTAAAAAAGTTAAAGGGTAAAATCTCAAACTATAAAACTTCTAGAATAAAACATATGAGAAAACCTCTGTGACCTTGGGGTAGGCAAAGATTTCTTAGCTGCGACGACAAAAGCATGATCCATGAAAGAATAAACTGATGGGGCGCCTGGGTGGCTCAGTCGGTTGGACGTCTGCCCTCAGCTCAGGTCGTGATCCCAGGGTCCTGTCATAGAGCCCCACATCAGGCTCCCTGCCTCTCCTGCTCCCCCTGCTTGTGCACTCTCTCTCTCTCTCTATGTCAAATAAATAAGTAAAATCTTTGAAAAAAAAAAAAGAAGAAATTGATAAGTTAGATTTCATCAAAGTTTAAAAAATGTGGTTTTTGAAAGACATCGATGAGTGAATGGAAAGACCAACCGCAGACTAGGAGAAAATATCTGCAAGTCATATATCTGACAAAAGACTTGTACCTAGAATATATGAAGAGTGTCAAAACTCAATAATAAAAAAACAAACAACTCAATTTTAAAAAATGAGCAAAGGATTTGAACGGAGGACACTTCATCAAAAAAAACCCTGCAAATGGCACATAAGCACGTGAAAAATGCTCAGCATCATTAGTCATTTGGGAAAATGCAAATTAACACCGCAATGGGATACCATTGCATACCTATTAGAATGTTTAAAGTTAAAAAGACCGTTCGGGGCGCTTGGGTGGCACAGTCAGTTAAGCGTCAGACTCTTGATTCTGGCTCTGCTCAAGAGCTTGAGTTCTGGAATGGAGCCCACATCAGGTTCCGTGCTCAGCGGGGAGTCTGCTGAAGATTTCTCTCCCTCTGCCCTGCTCACTTGCTCTCTCTCTCTCAAATAAATTTTTAAAAAATCTTTAAAAAACCAATCAGATCAAATATTGGTGAGGGTGTGGAGCAACACATCACAGATGAGAATATAAAATGGCACAAACACTTTGGAAAAGAATTTGGCCATCTCTTAGAAAGTTGCATAGACACCTATCACAGGACCCAGCCATCCTTCTAGATATTTACCCAAAGGAAATGAAAGCCTGTGGCCATACAAAGTCGGCTTCATTTGTGATATCCACGAACTGGAAACAGCCCCAATGTCCATCAAGAGGTGAAAGGATGAATAAACTACGGTTCACCCAAACAATGGGATACTACTCAGCTTTAGAAAAGGATAAATTATCAATATACAACATGGGTGAATCTTGAAATAATTACGCTGAATGAGAAAAAGCCAGACAAAATGGGATGGCTCCATTTGTACAAAATTCTAGGGATTACAAACTAATGTAGAGCGACATACAGCAGAACAGGGGCTGCCTGGAGAATGGAGGGAGAGGGGTAGGTAGAAAGGGAAGGGAAGAGGAGATGACAAAAGGACACAAGAAATCTTTGGAGGTAATGGGTATGTTGATTCTCTTACCTGGCAATGGTTCTGTGGGCATATACATATGTCAAAACTCACCACATTGCAATTTATATTTGTGCAGTTTATTTGTATGTCAATTACACTTCAATAAAGCTGTTACATAAATAAATATCAAAATAGTAATTATACTGGTGTAACTGGGTACCAGGGATTTTCCCCCAGCTCTCATCTCTGCATTCAGTTTCCCAGGAACCCAGATGAATCCCTGCCCTTCCTTTTGCCCAAGTTGTTTCAAACATGGTTTCTGTTGCTTGCAACCAGAAACATTCCGGGCTAGCATAGAGATAATGCCTAGAGTGTAATCAGACACAAGAAGGGGTTTGTAACCTCACCTTGAGGACTCAGAATTGGTCAGTGTGGGGAGAGGGGGAGGCTCCCAGGAAAGGTTGGGTGCCCCAAGAAGGTGACACCTCAGTTGATGTCTCAAGGAGTAGGGACCAGGGTAGAAGAGACCACAGAGATTCCCAGGCAGAGGGAACAGCATGAACAAAGCCCTGGAGGGCAGGAGACAGGATGTGAAGTGTATGCTTGGAGGCAGCTGGGTGTTCCTGGAATTTGGGTTGAGACAGGGACTGGCGGGAAACAGACTAGAAAAAAACAGCAGGGAGAAGCTCTTGCTGTATTAAGGAGTCTGAACTTAACCTTGTTGGTGACAGTGAGCCATAGAAAAGTTTTGAGCACTCAGGTGCCATGGGCAGATGTTTGTTTGATGGAGCTCTCTCTGGGACTTAGATCTCCATCAAACAAAACTAGAACTAGAACAAACTAGAACTAGGGAGGAGTCATTGCCACAGTTGGGGGTTGACTTTGAAGGGCCTTCGGACACCTGGAAGTGATGACCAGCAGGGAGGCAGAGCCAGGAAGGACTCTGGTCCTCAGGAGGACCTCTCTCCTGGAGACACAGAGCTGGAGTGGTCACCCTGTCCACGGCCATGGCTTGTGAAGACAGAAGTAGAGAGAGCCCCGCCGAAGTCTAAGGACCTCCAACCCACCATTTCAGGGACTGGCAGAGCCTGGGGCGCCTACAAAAGCAGCAGCGGGAAGGAAATGTCAGTGCCACGTGGCCACGTGAGCAGAGCCGAGAGCAGGTTGTCATGGAAACTGAGCTAGCGAAGCATTTCTAGGAGGGGGGATCAGCAAGACCAAATGTAGCAGAAAATTCCAAACTGATGAAGGCTGAAAATTTTCTTTTGATTTGGCAATTAGTAGAACATTGATGAGCTTAACAAGAGCAATTTTAGGAGCTTGTGGACCAGCAAGGGGGGTGGAGATGGAGAGACATTTAGGAGGTAAAATGCACCAGAGTTGGTGATGGGGTGTATATTGGAGGAGGAGGAGGAAGGGGAGGAAGAGGAGGGCAATGTTAAGCAAGACCCCCAGGTTTTCTGGTGTTCAGAAGGACGGGATGACAGTGGGGAACGCTGTAGAAGGATTGGGTTTGCAAGAGGAAGATAAAGGGTTCTGTTTGGGATGTTTTTATCTATAATCACATTTTGGTTTTAACACTGTGCTTGATATTGTTCCAAGAACTTTACTACAATTAATTCATGTATCCTTGTAATTATCCTATAAGGTAGCTATATTTACCACATTTACCACCATTTATGCATAAAGAAACAAAGAGAAACCGCTCAGAGCAAAGAAGGAGTGGAATACAGGTTTGAAACCAGGCAAACCAGACATGATGGAGTGAGGTCCCCAAGACAAACAAAGGGGAGTATCAGGGGCAGGTGGATCCAGGCTCCAGGGCTTGGTGGGGAGGTCCTGGCTGGAGGTGTAAGAGCCATTGCCATGCAGGGAAGGACCTCAACTTGACTCAACCCAGTTGGGGGGACATGCTGGGTGTCACTGGGTCTAGGATGGTGTTGAGGCTTCACGGACAAGGGACAGTGTGGGAGAGGATCCAGGCGAAGGCCCAGACCACTCCAGCATTTAGGGTGGCCCACCAGGGAGATGGGAAAGACAGGGCCAGAGGGCTGATCGGGGGAGAGCTGTCACTCCAGGAGACAGCTGATAGTAGACCTTGTCCTGAGAGGTTGGGGCAGGAGAGTGACTGGCCGTGGACCAGAGCAGCCTCAGGGGAAGAGATAAGAACCCCAAAAAGGAGGCAGTCAAGAGTCTGGCTATATAGGAAAAAGGGAGGAGGAGTGCTAAGGGGGAGAACAGGGTCCAGAAAGGTACTATTTTTAAATGGAAACTATCTTTTTAAATAAGAAATTTTAATCAGAAAATGCACTCCCATGGTTCAAAATTCAAAACCTACAGAAGAATGTCCAGCACAAAGTCTCCCTCCTGCCCCTCCCTGCCCCCGTCAACCCCGTGCCCTAAGTTCCCTTCTTTTTTCTTTTTTTTTTTAAGATTTTATTTATTTATTTGACAGACAGAGAGCAGAAGTAGGCAGAGAGGCAGGCAGAGAGAAAGAGGAGGAAGCAGGCTCCCTACTGAGCAGAGAGCCCGACGCAGGGCTTGATCCCAGGACCTTGGGATCATGACCTGAGCTGAAGGCAGAGGCTTTAACCCACTGAGCCACCCAGGCGCCCCCTAAGTCCCCTTCTTGAAGGCAACCAGCGCATCCTCCCAGAGTCAGAAAATACAAATTGACAATGTGGGATTCTGATTTCTGTAAATGCACAGAAAATAAATTTCAGAACATTGAAGCTCTTTGGGGAAGAAGCCCTCACAGAGCCAGTGATGGAACAGGACATGCAAGCTGGAGGTGCAGGGGGTCCCCAGGGGAGGTGGGACATTAGTTGTAGACAAGAACTGGTGTTTCATTGTGGGGAATAAAAGTATATCGTCCCCCTGCTCCCAAGTCCCAAGTACGGTGAGTTCAATGTGCTGGGCCCCCTCGGCCGCCGGGTCACGGTGGCAGCTCACGTGCTGGGGACTCTGACCTGTCCCACAGCTGGACCCAGTGGCCTTTGAATCACCCTCCGCTCCCGGCCACCATATCGATCCCAGTCGCTGCTGAGGAAGGGTCTCCTGACACGAAATGTCTGAAAGGTAGCTCCGTCTTTTATTTTTTATTTTTAGTTATTGAAACCAACAGGAGTGTTGAGGTGACAGGAATGGAGCCTCCAGGATGCAGGGAAGCGTGGCAGAGACTGGGGGAAGGGCCCCTGCACTCTGGGGTCTGCGGCCTGGGGAAGAGAAGCTGCCATCCTTCCCAGGGCAGCTGGGGCCCCCTCACCGTTGGTCAGGGGAGCTTGCCCGCCCTCCTTGCCTCTTTCCCTGACCCCCCAAGGAGGCAGGGGCTGGACTGAGGAGGAAGCCCAAGGCATTATGGGCTGGGCTCATGGTCAGGGTCACCATGTTCCCCTGTGCCTTTCCCCTGCCTCGTTCTGTGACTCCAGGCCAACGGCCATCTTCACTGGGCCTGGGTCCCTTTGGCTGTAGACATGGATGAAACAGTTTCAGGGAGAGTTTGCAGGGGACGACCCCTCCTTGCTTGCGCCATTTTGGGGCTTGACCACGGTGGACTCTTGGGACGTATGGCCCACCTTCCTTATCTGTCGTGATGCCTCTGCAGCCATCCCAGACCCCGTTTGCCATCCACCGGCCTGAAGGGATCCCACTGCCCAGCAGGCACCGGCATCATGGTTCCAGAGCAGGGGCCCGTGAGGTCAGTGGCACACCTGAAGACAAGCTTCTGGTTAGTCGGAGGAGCGGGACCTGGGCCCTAGGGTCCCCCTGAGCCTCGGTGGTACATCCTTCGGGAGCCAGGGGGAGGTCACCAGGTCACAGGTCAGCAGTACACGGCTCCACGCACAGGGAGAGCTCTGGCCTGCGCAGTTTCCACTGCCCTCACAGTGCCCGGCCCCTCGTCCCTGCTGCTTTGGAAAGTGGCCTTCAACAGCCTTGTGAAGTGCTGTGACCCCAGAGAAGGGGGTCCCCGGGACTGCTCCAAGGCATTAATCTCTTTATGGACATTTTTAATTGACAATTTGGGGTGAGTGCCCTGGTCTCCTTCCTGAGAGGACACCTGTCACCCAGGTGTTATGAATCCTTGAGGCCTTTTGGGGGCTGGGTGGAGGAGAGGGACTGGGGATGCACAGGAGAGTCTACCCATCAGACATGGAGGTGGTAGGACGGGGAGCAATGGGGTGCTTGTGCCCAGGCTCCCACCTGGGATAGCTGGTGAGTGATCGCAGTGTTTCCATGACAGCAATCTGTAAAGAACATTCTCCGTAGGAGACAATTCGCTGGGTTGGGACACGTTGGCCATTGGGAGGCCCAGAGGTCAGGGAGGAAGTTGCCTGGCACAGCAGACTGGCCAGGCACATCTCACCATCCACTCCGAAGTGGGAACCGCCCCTCTACCCCAAATTAGCAGGCCTGTATTTCCCAAGGCTGCAGCTCCGCCTGCCCCCGGCCTTCCCTCAGCTCACCCTCCTCCTTGGCTGGATCTCCAAGCCCTCACATGCTCAGCAAAGGACCCCATGCCCACCCAAACCTGCTTGAGGTCATGCTCCCTGGACCCCACGTTCTGCCAGCTCCTGCCTCTCAACACATTGTGGCGAATTCCCCTTTGGCTCCCCACACTGCAAGCCAGGTCCAGTGCCCCTGTGACTGTGAGCCCGTTCTCAGCCAGGTTCTGGCAAACGCAGTGCCATCTCTTGGCTCTACCCTTAGTTGGCGTCTCCTTGCACCCAGGACTGTCGACCACTGCCCCATCTACAGCCTCATCTCAGTCCCTGACGCCACCCTCTCCTGTTTCCCTTGCCACCCTGCCTCTCAGCTGTTCTCTGTCCTTGGCCCTTACCGGGATTTCTGCCCAGCCCTTATGGGCTCGCGGTGCCCCCAGAGCCCTCGCCTCTGCTTACACACACCCTCTCCACCCCCACTGCAGGTGCTATCTGTGCGCTGCTGCCTCTGACCCCCAAACATCCTGCCCAGCCCTGGGCTCTGCATCCTCGTGGCAGTGCTCACCCAGCAGCTCACCATCTTGCTCAAGCTAAAATGTGGTTGTTTTCTCTCGCCTCTCCCGACAGTCGGAACCACAGCGCATGTGTTTGGTCTTGTTGATACTTCTCAGACCCATTTCCATCTCCATCTGCCTCCCTGGTCCAGGGGCTATTCTCACTCTGCCCATGACTATGGACCTCTTCTTCCCAAGTCCACTCTTGCTTAAAACAAGCTCCATTGCTTGGAATTATCAGTGGCTCCCCACAGCCCTTAGAATAAAATCCATACTGCATAATTCTGACCTCTTCCTTCTTTTCTAACCTCATCGCTTCCCACTCTGCCCTCCGCTCACAATACTCCAACCACAAAAGTCCCACCATCCCTCCCACATTATCTTCTTCCTGCCTCTGGGCCTTTGCACGTGCAGCTTCTGCTGTTTGAACATGCTTCCTGCTTGCACATGCGTCCCTCTTCTTCAAACTGCCTACTGCAGTTTGATCTTGCCCAAACATCTCTCCTCAGAGCAGTCTTCCTTGAAGACCATTACACTCTCCTAGCCAGCACCAGGTCTGTCTCCCTTGTAGCTTATTTTTGGGGGGAGATTGCTTGTTGATAGATATGGGCCTTTCACCTACAGATGGGATGCTCTGTGAGACAGGGCCTGCCGCTGTCTGGTCCCCATCAAGGATTCTAAGTATTTGTTGATGTATCTAAGCAGAGATACTAAGTGACAGAACCCGAGCCCCAGGCACTAGGGATACAGGAGAGGATGCCAAAAGCCCTAGCCTATGTGGAGCTCATAAGCAGGTAGAGGAGACAGACAACCCGCAGGTGCACAGATAATTCCATCCTCGGCTTTCAGGGCTTGGGAGTGGGATGACAGAAATGCAGGGTGAGGGCAAAGGGCTTAAGGGTGACCAGAGCCTCTCCTTGCCATGGAGTGGAGGCAGGCCAGGTTCCTTAGGACAGTCAGAGAAGACCTTCTATCAGAGACCTAAGTGACGCGAGGGAGTGAGTTAAGTGAGGACGGGAGCAAGAGGCCTGCCAGGCAGAAGGAGGATATTCATTTTCTCGGGCTGCTGTAACAAGTATCACAAAGGTGAACAATGGAAATTCATTGGCTCACAGCTCTGGAGGCCAGAAGCCCAAGATCAAGTCGCTGACCAGGTTGGTCCTCTCTGAGGGCTATCCAGAGAATCTGTCCCAGGCCTCTCTCCTAACTTCTGGGGGTCGCTGGCAACCTTCAGCCTCCCTTGGCCTGTAGATGCAACCCCTGATCTTCACCTTCATCTTCCCATCTCCTTCCTCTGTGAGTGTGTGTCCGAATTTCTCCTTCTTATAAGGACACTGGGTTTATCAGGTTAATGGTCCGCCCTACTCCAACAAGACCCCATCTGAACTAAGTACATCTGCAGCGACTCTGTTTCCAAAGAAACATTCAAAGAAACATTCCAAAGAAACATTCCAAAGAAACACATTCAGAGCTACTGGGGTGATGACTTCAGTATATGAATTTGGGGGAAATATAGACCATAATGGAGAGCCTCTAGAGGAAAGGCTGGTGTTAGGAACAAGCCTGGTGTGTTCCGGGAACAGTAAAAGTGGCCTGTGTGGGTACAAGACAGAGCGAGGGGCAGGGAGCGGTATGATGGAGGTGGGACAGGTGGGCGCCTAACACAGGACCTGGGTGGCATTTGCTCCACGTGCGGTGGGGAGCGCTGTGAGTCTGAGATAGGACTTCTGTCCATAAAGATCTTTCTGGCTGCTGCGTGGGAAGTAACCAGCACAGAGCGAACATGGATGTGGGGGTCCTCTGAACCTGAGAAGGGAGGAGACCCAGCAAGCGTGCAGTGGAAAACAGGACAGGCTTTGAGGACTGAGGAGGAGACGTGCAAGAAAGCCAGAGAGCAGGAGAGGACTTCCACCTGCAGAAGGAGTAGGGGTGTCCAGAAGTTGGGAGCGGTCACCTGTGGGCTGTGAACGAAAAGGCTGGAATGGAGGTGAGGCTTGGCGGCTGGAAAGCCATCAGCACCCTCCATGCAAGAAGTGCCCAGGCCAAATACTTGCGAGGGGAGGGGAAGGAGACAGAGAAGGGAGGCAGGGTGGATGGGACTCACTCTCCAATGCCAGATCTGGCGATGTTGGTGTTCTGAGAGGACGCAGCAGGGACGTGGAGCAAGGACAGGTGTGACAACTAGTGATCGGATGGGGCCAAGGGTGCAGATGCATGTTAGGCTAAACAAGACGTAATTAAACTGCCTACCTCTCCTGGGTAACTTGAACTCCCCTGCGTTCCCCTCCATGGGTGATAGAAATTCATGTAGGCACGAGTTCTGTCTTGCCTCTAGCCTGGGATGGGGATCCTTGTTCATCTTCTATCCTCCAGGCCACCTGCCATGGTGAGGAAAACTGACGAGGGCTGAGTATACTTAGCATTGCATTAAAGCCTGGTATGCAAGCAGCACAATGCGTAGGTCTGGATTGTGCAGCTCCAGGATGATTTAATGATGCACGTAGCAAAGTCACCGCCCCCCAGATCAAGACACTCAGCAGTTTCATCCCCTGGAAGCTCCTTGGCACCCAGCCTCCAGAAGTGATTACTACCCTGACGTGCATCACCCACGAGTGGTTTTGCTTGTTCTTGAACTTCATGTGAATGGAATCGATGTATTCCTTGCCTCTGGCTTCCTTCACTAAACATAGGTCTATGAGATTCACACACGTTGGTGCAAGTAGACCGACTTCGTTCTTTCTCATTGCCATGGAGTGTTCCTTTATAGGAATATGCCGCATTGGAACTATTTGTCTGTTCTCCTGTTGATGGACCTTTGAGTTGTTTCTTGTTTTCCGTGATGACAGAGAAAGATGCTGTGAGCGTTCTGTGCACATCTGTAGGGGAACCCACACACTACTTCCCACTCAGTATTCCTCGTAGTAGACCGTCTGGGTCAGAGGGCAGGTGTCTGCTTCACCTTTGTAGACAGTTTTCCAAGGTGATTGTATCCATTTACACCCAACAGGGTAAATTTTCTTAAAAGTCATGTTCATTGATGTATGATCTATATAGGAGGACATTCGCTATTTTTTTGTTTTGTTTTCAGATTTTATTTATTTGAGAGAGAGAGAGGGAAGGAGGCAGGGAGGGAGAGCACAGAGGGAGAGGGTGAGGGAGAGACAAACTCCCCGCTGAGCAGGAGCCCAATGTGGGACTCGATCCCAGGACCCTGGGATCATGACCTGAGCCAAAGGCAACCACTTAACCGACTGAGCCACACAGGCGTCCCCTTCACTCTTTCTGGTGTGGGCAGTTTTGACAAATGCATATCATAGCATAACTCTCTCTATAATTGAGGTAGAAAACGTTTCTATCACTGCAAAACCTTCCCTCGGGGACCACCGACCACCACCACTCTGTTCCCTGTCCCTACGTTTCTGCTTTTTCCAAAATGTCATATGAGGGGAATCACAGAGTGTTTGAGGTCCAGTTTCTTTTACTTATCATCACACATTTGAGACTCACCCACGCTGTTGTGGGTTTCAGTATTCGTTCCTTTCTATTGCCGAGAGCTGCTCTGCCATGAGGCTAGGCCACCTTTTTGGGTTGGCACTTTTCCTCTCCATTAATTGAAGGATATTTGAATTGTTTCCAGTTTGGGGCAAATGTGGATAAAATCGCTCTAAACATCCACGTAGTGACGTGTGGGTGGACGAAAGTTTTTGTTTCTCTAGCTGAATGCCCAAGAGGGGATTGTGTGTTCTACGGTCTAACACTACAAGGAACTGTCCAACAGCTTTAAAGACTCTGTCATTTGGCACTCCCACCAGCAATGGACGAGCGTTCCAGTAGCTCCTCGTCCCTGACAGCACTTCATAGCATTTTATTTTGTTTTTATTTTAGCCACTCTCGTGAGTATGTAGCAGTTCAGCTACTATGCCCTTGTTTTGTCAGGGCGGCTGGAAGGGTTTTGAGTGGAGAAAGGGCACAATCAGATGTATGTCCAAGGGCTGGCTGGGGCGGAGCCAGGGGAGGGGGTACCGGAGTGGATGAACCTGGACCCTGGGATCTGGGAAGAACTTGGTGCATTGTGACAAAGCCATGCCAGGGGCGGCCCTGAGGACGCAAGTGAGAGAATCTGAATAGGGTAGGTTTCCGAAGGCGTTCAGGAGGAGCTGGTAGGGCTTGGCTGTTGTGTTCACTGCTGACTTGGGTCGGGGTCTACAGGGCCAGTCTGTGGGACAAGAACTGAGGTGCAGGTGGTAGAATTATTAAAGATGTGACTCCAAAACAAACAGGTCAGGGAATGGGGAAGCAGGACAGGAAAGAAGGAGGAGGTGGGTCCTGTAGGAGGTAGCCCCAGTCTGATCCTACAAGGAGCTCTGGAGGGTCAGGCCCCTCTGAGTTGTTCCTCCTAGAAGCAAGGAAGCTGGGCTTGCACACTCCTGCACAAGCCAGCATCAGCAAAAGGGTCTAGGGGCAGATCATGGGGCTGGAGGTGGGTGATATTAAACCCCCACACACTTCTGGCTCTCAAAACCTGCCAGAAAAGAAGGTTCCGGAGTGCAAGAATAGTCCTCCATAAAACAGCTGCAGGGGCTGGTTGTAGGAAACTAAACAGAACAAAAATGGGGTTGGGAGAGCAGAGAAAACTGGCCAAAAGGGAGCTGAAAGGACGGACAGAGCATTCACGTGAGCCACGACCAGCACTGTCTCGAGCACCTAGAACAGTGCCTGACACCTAGCAGATGTCCCATAAGTCCTTGGTGATGCAAGGAGTGGCAGAAGCCACTGAGGCGGGACACACAAGAAGATCCAGTTCAGTAGGAAAGATCAAGTTGGGTTTGGGGCCTGATGACTCTGAGGTGGTGATGGGTGATAGGCCTGGCACCCAGGAGAGGGGCCCCGGAAGTGGGGTAAAGAGAAGAGGGAGGAGGTGGGAGGGGAAATCTGAGAGGCTTAGGGCCCAGGGAAGAGGAGTCACCAAAGGTGAGGAGAAGGTGCCCAGAGACAGGGAGGGAACCTGGAGAAATGTATTTGAGGAAGAAAGGCGCTCGGTGATCCCTGACTCCGCCAAGCTAGAGCTCCTGGCAGTGACCCATGGAACACCCGGATGTCCTCGGCCAGGGAGGCTGCGGCTGCCCAGAGGGCCTGGAGCAAGACCAGGAGGGGCAGCCAGAGACAGGCCTGGGAAGGAGGGGAACTGTGGGCAGGAGGAGGAGGGAGGGTATTTTAAGAAAGAAGAAACAGGCTGGGGTGTGGAGGTCCACGTTGACAGGATCCAGGCCGAGTGGAAGGATTAGATTTAAACAATACCTCAGTGTTGGGCTCAGCTGCCTGAGGTAAATTAATTAAGTCCTCAGTGGGTAACTGTATCCCCGTGTCCTGGGTGAACCTCATGGGGTCCCGAACGTTCCTGGAGAGGGCGGGTTGCTTCCTGCCCCGGGGTTCCCAGCAGTTGTTCAACTCAACTGTGGCCAATGTTGTAAGCCCCCAAGAGGGCGAGTGGGCAGGCGAGACTCTGGGAGCCTTTTGGAAGCCAGCTTGGGGCATGGAGAATGAGGATGGGGGCAGGGTTGGGGAAAGGGGCATATCTTGACCGAGAAGCTAGCCCAGGGAGGAGAAGAGAGGGAGGTCAAGGCAGATGTGGTGGGTTGGGAGTAGCTGAAATTGTTATGGGCAGAGGATAAAGAGCCAGCAGAGAGGGAAAAATCAGAGGAAGGAAAAGAAGGGGGGTAAGGCCCACGAGGAGACAGGCAAGGGACAGCTGGCCTTAGACGTGAGAAGGGGCTGGCAGATCACTGCGGAGCTGGGAGGAGGGCAGGGGCAGAAGCCAGCGTCCCACAAAGGCCTCTGTTTTCTCTACTGAGCAGGGCCCAGGTCTCCTGCCTGGCCCAGGGGAACAGGGGGCGCAGGGGGCTCAGGCGGAACAGCTGCTGCAAGATGGTATGGGAAAGAGTTTGGGGACCACTGGAGGGGTTGCTTAGCTGCATTTAAGATCCAGCTGAGGTTGAAGGAAATTAATCTGTGTTGGCGCCAATCAGCGTGGTGATGTGATTTTTGCCTGCTGCCCTTGGCAGCCCAGAGGCAGAATGGAGAAAACAGATGGTTTGCCGAGCTCCTGTTCATCCACCACCTCATTCGGGCTGCCCGGCAAAGCTGGTCTCCTCTCACTTACAGAGGAGGAAACTGAGGCCCAAGGGGGGAAACCACATGCCCAGGCATTGCAACAAGTCAGTGGCAACTGGACTTTCTTCCTGGGGAGCCCCCATGGCCCTGCAAACTTTAGCCAGCACACACTGGTCAAGAGCATTATGGCAGCCCCCTTGCCCCCCAACCCAAATACTTATGGAGCCCATTGCCTTGTGTTCTCAGAATCGCTCAGCTCGCCTGCTCACTAAAACCTCTCCAAGAGAGACCAGGAGGAAAAAGAGGCTCAGAGATGGCCCATGACTGGTTCAGGGTCACACAGCTCTGTAAACATGTCAGTTCTCCCCAGACTAATGTGGAGATTCAACACAATTGCAGTCAAAATCCTAGTAGACTCTTTGTAGAAACTGACTGACTTGCAAAGGGAAAAAGAGAGGCAAAGAACTAGAACAGCCAAAACAATTTTGAGAAAGAAGAACAATGTAGGAGGACTTGCACTATCTAATTTCAAGACTTACTAAAACCTACAGTAAGCAAGACAATGTGGTGTTGGCCTGCAGAGAGATGGAACATGATATGGAGTCCAAAAATAGAACCACACATATACAGTCAGTTGAGTTTTGACAAGGGTGCCTGGGCAATTCAACGGAGAAAGGATAATTTTCCTCAAATGATGCTGGAACAATTGGAAACCCATAGGGAAAAAAGTGAATTTGAACTCTTACTGACCTCACACGGTATCCAGAACATATAAAGAAGGGGTCAATGCTGGGCTCAATACTCAACCTGACTTTTTTTTTAACTGGCAAATGTATGAACAAATACTTCACCATAGAAGATGTAGGAATGGCATTAACATATGGAAAGATGCTCCACATCATTAGTTATTTAGAGATGCAAATTAAAACCACAATGAGATACTACTGTACACCCATCAGAATGGCTAAAATTAAAAAGACTGACAATATCAAATGTTGGAAATACTGTATAGCAACTGGAACGCTCACACATTGCTAATGGGAGTATATAATGGTGCAACCACTTTGGAAAACATCTTGGAAGTTTCTTATAAAGTTAAACATGCACTAACCATTCAGTCCAGCCGTTCCACTCCTCTACATTCTCCCAGGATAAATGAAAGCTTATGTTCCCACGAAGAGCAGCTCTCAAACATCATAGCAGCTTTATTCACAATTGCCTAAAAAATGGGGGATAAAATCCAATGTTCACCAAGGATAAATAAATTTTTATATATTTACACAATAGAATAGTACTCAGCAATTAAAAAAAAAAAGCTACTGATACATGCAACAACATGGATAAAAACTCAAAAACATGATACTGAGCAAAATTAGCCAGAAACAAAACAATGTGTACCAGGTGATTTCATTTATAGGAAATTCAAAAAAATGCAAATCTAATCCACAATGATGGAAAAGAGATTCCTGGTTACTTCAGGCAGGGAATGGTGGGAGATTGCTTATAAAGAGATGTGGAGGGAAGTTTCTGGGGGAATGGGATGTTCTATATCTTGATGGTAGTGGTGGTTACCTTGCTGTGGAGGTTGTCAAAACTCATCAAAATGTACACTTAGAATGGGTGTATTTCACTGTATATAATTACACCATGATAATTTGTTTTGTTTTGTTTTGTTTTCTTGTTAGGTCGATGTTTTTTTTTTTAATTTTATTTTTTATAAACATATATTTTTTTCCCCAGGGGTACAGGTCTGTGAATCTCCAGGTTTACACACTCCACAGCACTCACCATAGCACATACCCTACTCAATGTCCATAACCCCACCCCCCCTCCCAACCCCCCTCCCTCCAGCAACCCTCAGTTTGTTTTGTGACACCATGATAATTTTTAAATATTATTACAATTGTCATCATGAGAAAAACTAGAACTTTGTGGACTTCCCTTATACTTACTTTAAGGTTTGTCAATTGTTTTTATTTATTGTTGAAGTAGAAGAGCCATAATCGTGGAGTCTCTGAAGACCTTGATCCAGCCCAGGAAGGCTAGTCAGGGCCAAATACCCGAGGGTCTTGAATGCCAAGTATAATGGTTTTAAGATATATCTATAAATTCTTTCACATCCTCCCTTCGAGAGGCAGAGCCTAATTCCCCTCTTCTGAGTGTGAACTGGACTTAGTGACTTAGCTCTTACAATAGAATAAAGCAGAGATGATGTGTAGGATTTTGAGGACTAGGTCATAAAAGACACTACAGCTCTTCTATCTCCCTCTCTTTCTCTCTCTCTCCCATTCTCCTTCTCTCTCATCACTTCCTCTGCTGTGTCCCGAGACACTTCAGGAGGCCTCTGGAGGGTCCACATGGTGAGGAACTGGGCCCTCCTGCCAAAAGCCATGTCAGTGCGCCATCTTGGAAGCAGATCCCCCAACTCCAGCCAAACATTCAGTTCACCAGAGTCCCAGCCATTAGCTTGACCACACCTCCTGAGAGAACCTGAGCCAGAACCACTCAACCAGGCTGCTCCTGGATTTCTGACACTCAGAAACTGTGAGAGAACAAATACTTGTTGTTTTATACTGCTTAGTTTGGAGGTAATTTATTATGTAGTAAAAGATATGACACCAGATTAAGAAGTTTGGAATGTCTCCTAAGGGCATTGAGGAGTTCTGGAAGGTGTTAGAGAAAGGGAGTGACATGGAAAGGGCTGAGCATTGGAAGGAGTCTCTTGGTCCCAGAGTGGAAAAGGGATTGGAAGTCACGGGGTCCAGAGAACATTAGACAGAGGCAGGAACTCTGGAGCTGGGTCTCTGTGCCAGGTGGCTGAGTCAGGGAATCGCACTCTGGCCAGAGGAAACAGCATGTGCTAAGCCAAGGAAGGCAGATGTTGCCAAGTGTCAGGGACAGTGGGTACAGATGGAAAATGAGATCGTTAGCACAGGTGTGGACAGACAGTGAGATACTTAGGGCCTGGTCAGGCCTTAACACCCCTTCCCACCCTTACCTTGACCAGCACCAGCTGTTGCTCTGGGATGTGCTGGACACTCCCACAAACCCAGCTCAACTTAAATCTCCTATGAGCCCCATAGTTGTGCTTTCCTATCACCACTGGGGCTGCAGCGGGAAACAAGTAAACAAAATTTCCTGCTCTCATCTAGTTCCCACGTTAGTGGAAGGAGAGTGGTAATGAGCAAATTAAAAAATAAATATATCATGGAGAGAAATGCACAAGGTTATGAGGATTATAAATTGGGGTGGCTGTGATTCTTTTTTTATTAATTTTTTAATAAACATATAATGTATTATTAGCCCCAGTGGTACAGGTCTGTGAATTGCCAGGTTTACATACTTCACAGCACTCACCATAGCACACACCCTCCCCAATGTCCATAACCCCACCACCCTCTCCCTACCCCCCACCCCCCAGCCACCCTCAGTTTGTTTTGTGACATTAAGAGTCTCTTATGATTTGTCTCCCTCCCAAGCCCATCTTGTTTCATTTATTCTTTTCCTACACCCCAAACCCCCCACGTTGCATCTCCACTTCCTCATATCAGGGAAATCATATGATAGTTGTCTTTCTCCGACTGACTTATTTCACTAAGCATAATACCCTCTAGTTCCATCCATGTCATCGCAAATGGCGAGATTTCTTTTCTTTCTTTTTTTTTTTTTTTTTGATGGCTGCAGTATTCCATTGTATATATACACCACATCTTCTTTATCCATTCATCTATTGATGGACATCTAGGTTCTATCCATAGTTTGCCTATTGTGCACATTGCTACTATAAACATTCGGGTGCACACACCTCTTCGGATCACTAGGTTTGTATCTTTAGGGTAAATACCCAGCAGTGCAATTGCTGAGTCATAAGTTAGTTCTATTTTCAACTTTTTGGGGAACCTCCATGCTGTTTTCCAGAGTGGTTGCACCAGCTTGCATTCCCACCAACAGTGTAGGAGGGTTCCCCTTTCTCTGCATCCTCGCCAGCATCCATCATTTCCTGACTTGTTAATTTTAGCCATTCTGACTGGTGTGAGGTGGTATCTCATTGTGGCTTTGATTTGTATTTCCCTGATGCTGAGTGATGTGGAGCACTTTTTCATGTGTCTGTTGGCCATCTGGATGTCTTCTTTGTAGAAATGTCCGTTCATATTCTCTGCCCATTTCTTGATTGGATTATTTGTTCTTTGGGTGTTGAGTTTGCTAAGCTCTTTAAAGATTTTGGAACTAGCCCTTTATCTGATATGTCATTTGCAAATATCTTCTCCCATTCTGTCAGTTGTCTTTGGTTTTGCTAACTGTTTCCTTTGTTGGGCAAAAGCTTTTGATCTTGATGAAGTCCCAATAGTTCATTTTTGCTCTTGCTTCCCTTGCCTTTGGCAACATTCCTAAGAAGAAGTCGCTGCGGCTGAGGTTAAAGAGGTTGCTGCCTGTGTTCTCCTCCAAGGATTTTGATTGATTCCTTTCTCACCTGGAGGTCCTTCATCCATTTTGAGTCTATTTTTGTGTGTGGTGTAAGGAAATGGTCCAATTTCGTTCTTCTGCATGTGGCTGTCCAATTTTCCCAAAACCATTTGTTGAAGAGGCTGTCTTTTTCCCATTGGACATTCTTTCCTGCTTTGTCGAAAATTAGTTGACCATAGAGTTGAGGGTCTATTTCTGGGCTCTCTATTCTGTTCCATTGATCTATGTGTCTGTTTTTTTGCCAGTACCATACTGTCTGGATGATGACAGCTTTGTAATAGAGCTTGAAGTCCGGGATTGTGATGCCACCAACTTTGGTTTTCTTTTTCAATATTCTTTTGGCTATTTGAGGTCTTTTCTGGTTCCATATAAATTTTAGGATTATTGTTTCCATTTCTTTGAAAAAAAATGGATGGTATTTTGATAGGGATTGCATTAAATGTGTAGATTGCTTTAGGTAGCATAGACATTTTCACAATATTTGTTCTTCCAATCCAGGAGCATGGAACATTTTTCCATTTCTTTGTGTCTTCCTCAATTTCTTTCATGAGTACTTTATAGTTTTCTGAGTATAGATCCTTTGCCTCTTTGGTTAGGTTTATTCCTAGGTATCTTATGATTTTGGGTGCAATTGTAAATGGGACTGACTCCTTAATTTCTCTTTCTTCTCTCTTGTTTTTGGTGTAAAGAAATGCAACTGATTTCTGTGCATTGATTTTATACCCTGACACTTTACTGAATTCCTGTACAAGTTCTAGCAGATTTGGAGTGGAGTCTTTTGGGTTTTCCACATATAATATCATATCATCTGCAAAGAGTGATTGTTTGACTTCTTCTTTGCCGATTTGGATGCCTTTAATTTCTTTTTGTTGTTTGATTGCTGAGGCTAGGACTTCTAGTACTATGTTGAATAGCGGTGGTGATAGTGGACATCCCTGCCACGTTCCTGATGTTAGGGGAAAAGCTCTCAGTTTTCCCCCATTGAGAATGATATTTGCGGTGGGTTTTTCATAGATGGCTTTGATGATATTGAGGTATGTACCCTCTATCCCTACACTTTGAAGAGTTTTGATCAAGAAGGGATGCTGTACTTTGTCAAATGCTTTTTCAGTGTCTACTGAGAGTATCATATTGTTCTTGTTCTTTCTTTTACTAATGTATTGTATCACATTGATTTGTGGGTGTTGAACCAACCTTGCAGCCCTGGAATAAATCCCACTTGGTTGTGGTGAATAATCCTTTTAATATACTGTTGGATCCTATTGGCTAGTATTTTGGTGAGAATTTTTGCATCTGTGTTCATCAAGGATATTGGTCTGTAATTCTCTTTTTTGATGGGATCCTTGTCTGGTTTTGGGATCAAGGTGATGCTGGCCTCGTAAAATGAGTTTGGAAGTTTTCCTTCCATTTCTATTTTTTGGGACAGTTTCAGGAGAATAGAAATTAATTCTTCTTCAAATGTTTAGTAGAATTCCCCTGGGAAGCCACCTGGCCCTGGGCTTTTGTTTGTTCGGAGATTTTTGATGACTGTTTCAATCTCCTTACTGGTTATGGGTCTGTTCAGGTTTTCTATCTCTTCCTGGTTCAGTTGTGGTAGTTTATATGTCTCTAGGAATGCATCCATTTCTTCCAGATTGTCAAATTTGTTGGCATAGAGTTGCTCGTAATATGTTCTTATAATTGTTTCTATTTCTTTGGTGTTGGTTGTGATCCCTCCTCTCTCATTCATGATTTTATTTATTTGGGTCCTTTCTCTTTTCTTTTTGATAAGTCTGGCCAGGGGTTTATCAACCTTATTAATTCTTTCAAAGAACCAGCTCCTAGTTTCATTGATTTGTTCTTTTGGGTTTTTGTTTGTTTGTTTGTTTGTTTCTATTTCATTGATTTTTGCTCTGATCTTTTATGATTTCTCTTCTCTGCTGGGTTTAGGCTTTCTTTGTTGTTCTTTCTCCAGCTCCTTTAGGTGTAGGGTTAGGTTGTGTATTTGAGACCTTTCTTGTTTCTTGAGAAAGGCTCGTATCGCTATGTATTTTCCTCTCAGGACTGCCTTTGTCCCACAGATTTTGAACCATTGTGTTTTTGTTATCATTTGTTTCCATGAATTTTTTTCAATTCTTCCTTAATTTCCTGGTTGACCCATTCATTCTTTAGAAGGATGCCATTTAGTCTCCATGTATTTGGGTTCTTTCCAAATTCCCTCTTGTGATTGAGTTCTAGCTTCAGAGCATTTTGGTCTGAAAATATGCAGGGAATGATCCCAATCTTTTGATATCGGTTGAGACCTGATTTATCACCCAGGATGTGATCTATTCTGGAGAATGTTCCATGTGCACTAGAGAAGAATATGTATTCTGTTGCTTTGGGATGGAATGTTGTGAATATATCTGTGATGTCCCTCTGGTCTAGTGTGTCATTTAAGGCCTTTATTTCCTTGTTGATCTTTTGCTTGGATTATTTGTCCATTTCAGTGAGGGGAGTGTTAAAGTCCCCTACTATTATTGTATTATTGTTGATGTGTTTCTTTGATTTTGTTATTAATTGGCTTATATAGTTGGCTGCTCCCATGTTAGGGGCATAGATATTTAAAATTGTTATATCTTCTTGTTGGACAGACCCTTTGAGTATGATATAGTGTCCTTCCTCATCTCTTATTATAGTCGTTGGCTTAAAATGGGGTGGCTGTGATTCTAAGTAGGCGGCCATCTACTTAGAATTCACTGAGAATGTAACATTTGAGCGAACATGTGGGAAGTGAGCAAGTTAGCCTCATGGATATCAGGGAAAACAGTGTTCCCAGTAGAGGGAACAGCCAAGGCAAAGGCCCTGAAGTGAACTGATCTTTGAGACCAAAATCAAAGTTCAGGTAGGCTGAAGGGGCCATAAGTTGAGGGGCCGAGAACCTGACTGAAAGAAGCTACGCAGAAAAAATAGTTCCAGAAATCTAGAGAGAGGTTCCCTTGAGTCATTAGTAAATGCAGAGTTGTACACATGTAGGATGAAACTCCACAAGACTGTGCAAAGAAAGACTGAGTTTTAAGCTGAACAATTCCCAGAGTGCACAGAGGATAAGGATGCCTATAAGTGTTGAATAGCTAGAGCTTGACTCCTTGATGATAATCTGGGTCATTCAATCGTCTCTTAGCAGAAGGGATAAACTATCTCATGAGTGAAGGCCACTGTGAACTCATCCTAAGAGAGCTTTAAAAATGAGCCTCAAGAAGCACTTGGGCAGCTCAGTAAGTTGAGTGTCTGACTCTTGATTTCATCTCAGGTCAAGATCTCAAGGTTGTAAGATGGAGCCCCATGTCAAGCTCTGTGCTCAGTGCAGAACCTGTTTGAGATTCTCTCTCCCTCTCCTTCTGCCCCTCACCCCCCACTTGCATATACCTTCTCTCTTCAAAATAAATAAATCTTTTTAAAAATGAACCTTGAAAAGATCAAAGTAATTAGCAAGTAATTTACTTGCATGTCGCTTCTTAAAGGAGAAAACACAAAACCCAGACCAGCAATAGTATAACATTCACAATATCCAGCACCCAACAGAAAATTTTTAGACAGGCTAAGAGACAGAAGAATATGACCCACCACTAGAAGAATAATCAGTAGACAGAAACAGATCAAAAAACAACAGAGATGGTGTACAAAGAAGGCAAGAGTGTTAAAGGGGCTTTTGTATCTGTGTATTTAAAAGAAAAAGGCAATCTGTCTTCTAAGCAGAAGTAATCCCAAACCAGAGCTCATGCCTAGGAGAATAGAATAAGGGCTGGATTTGACCTCTGCTCACCCCCTCAGTGGGGTGGCCTTAGGCAGGTTGCCAAAGCAACCATGGCCTCCAGCCCTCATGTGGGCTGTTTGAGGAACACTAAGGAGACAAGAGAACATAAGCCTGGGGTAAGGAGTTGGAGATGAAGGCAGAGAGGTAACAGGGAACTACACTATGGAAGGCCTGTGGGCCATGCTGAGGACATTAACCTTGACTCTGAATGACACAGGAGCCATGGGAAGATTTGAGCAAAGGAGATTCATGATCCTCCTGGAAATTAATGAAGGATGAAAGGGTGGTCAGAGGACCAGGGGAGGCCTCTGCAGTGAACCAGACATGATGCTGGGCCCTGGCCAGAGGCTCCAGGCTGAAGGGATTGGGATTAAAGTGTTCTCAGAGCAGCCCTTACGAGGCAGACTGGGCAGAAAATAGGGACAGATAGCCCATGGGCAATGGGGCAGGACGAGTCAGCGATGACTGGGGTCCCAGGCCACAGCCCCAGGCATGAAGTGACACTCAGTGGTAGATGGAATAGAAACACATTTCAGGCTATGAGGACGATGCTGTGGGTTTGAGACACCTGTGGACAGATCCAGCCAATGCTGGCTCAAAGTCTATGGCTGGAGGGAAAGGAAACAAAAGAGGGGGTCTTGGCTGCAGAAACAGTTGGGGGGGTGTGAGCACAGAGGGTAGGGGTGAGCTTGTCTGGGGAGTGTGTGGGTAGTGAGAGGAAAGGAGGGAAAGAGGAGAGACAGATAGACGCTGCCAACACTGTGGACAGATGGATGGCTGGGCAGACAGAGAAAGAGTCCATGAGAGTGAGAGTGACAGAGAAAGTGGGAGCCACTGCAGACGGTGCCTCAGAGGAACGTGGCCCATGTGCATGTACACAGGTGCGCACACACCCGGACGCACACACTGGAGCACACAGAGTGAGAGAAAAGTCCACAAGCCCCAGAGAAAGACAAGGAGTGAAGGGAAGGTCGGCAGGCATGTCCACATACACACGCACGCGTGCGCATGTGCGCACACACACACACACTTGGGAATGATGCACAAACAGCATATTCAATAGGGCTCCTCTGGAGAGCAGGAAGAAGCGTGGCAGAGTGAGATGAAGACAGAGAAAGCCAGAGGAGGGGAGGACAGGAAGTGGACTCCGAGGGACAGACACCCAAATGGGCAGAGACTGATACAGCACATGGGAGAGGCACACACATAGACCTACACACGTAAGCTAGCCTCAGCTCCAACACCTGGGAGATGCTCAGTGTCTGCGGCAGGGGAATGATCAGGAGGGACAGCAGATGTGTCGAAGTCCACCAACAGATGTGAATTAGACTGAGGAAAAAGATAAAAAGGAACCCACACAGACATAACACTGACACAGTGTGAGGATCAAATCTCGGGGGACTGTGGGACAATTTTACCGGGAGGCCAGTGGCAGTGGGGTGCCCACCGAGCGGAGCGAGCTGCCAGATTGGAGACTTGGAGAGGAGGTGTGGGCAGCATCTCCGGCTGTGGAGGATACAGACTGGGGACTAGCAGTCAAGTCCAGATGGGATGGTGGTGGTCTGCTGGAAGCAGAGGAGGGTTCCTCGGGGTCCTGGAGGGGACCTGACAGCCCTGGGTGGGACTGGGTATAGCCAGAAAGAGTCAAGAAGATGCCTGGAGCTTGGTCTACCTGCACCAGGGGTGAGGAGCTGGGCGGTGGGTGGGAGGTGGGTAGGGAAAACCATTGTGGAAGGGATAGACAAGCAACCCCTACTCCCCTGCTCTAATATATGGACACACAGGTCCCAGTTCAGGAGACAGCTCTATGCCCAACAAGGACAGTGATGGCAGCAGATGCCCTGGAGGGAAGGGAGCCACCCTAGGGCAGTAGGCAGGGTGGGAAGAGGAGGGCTGGGCCCTGGGGAGTGTCAGCACTGCGACAGAGATCAAGAGGAACCATCCAAGGGATAGGAGAAAAGCCAGGGGAACCCGGTGTACTAAGGGAAGCCAGGGTATCTGGAAGCAAGGATGGGCACCACGGTCAGGCCTCTGATGGCCAATAGGGGTGAGCAGGCAAAAGCAGCCCTAGTATATGGCAAGCAGAAGATCAGTGGAGGTCTAATTCAAGAACCATAGCAGACTCAGGGTGGATGTGGTCAGTAAGTTGCAAAGGATGTGGTGGGTGGGAGAGAGAAGGAAGACAACCAAAGCTCAGAGTTCCCTTCCCAGCTCTTCAGTGGACAGACAGAGAGAGGCGGAGCCAGAGGGAGAAAGACTGTGTGTCTGGAGAAGCAGACCCCAGAAAAGGGAAAAGGATAGCTGTTGCCAAAGCAACCATACTGACCGACCACGGGAACAAAGAGAAAATGAAAGACTTTGGAGGAAGAAGTGACACAGAGACCAGAGGCGGGGAGTGAGGCGGATCCCCGGCCCCGGGGAGGGAGCACGAGGAGCACAGACTAGGAGTTGAGAGGGTAAGGTTGGGTCTAGCTCAGTGAGTCTGTGATGCTGGTGGTGCCACTGAGTGGGGTTGAGCAAGAGGACAACAGGGTGGGGGGGGTGCTTAAGAAGGTTGTGGGAGGGGGAGGCCAGCAGAGAAACTAGGGGGGCCTTTGTGCAGAGGGCGTTCCTGAAGTCCTGGGGTGGCCAGCGTGGCACCCCAGGAGAACGCATGGAGCAAGAGGAGTCACAGGGATGAAGACACAGCCCTGAGGAGCTCTGCTAAGGAAGAGCAGGAGAGAGAAGGTTCTAAAGAGGTAGGCAAGACAGACCACACACTTGCATACATGCACACGCAGTGATGCCGAGAGTGACTCAGAGACTTCCGGAGTCTTCAGAAGCCCCTCACTCTGTGGTAACTGGGTGATAATTGGTCTTTCTTCCTCTGGACTCCTTAGAACTCAGCCAGCGGCTTTGGAGCCCCTGTCCTCAGCAGAGCACTCAGGAACCCTGCGGATGTCTCCTGGTTGGTGGCTGGGTGCGTGGTACGGCTGTGTGTTCATCTGTCACCACATAGCAGTGGCCGAGGGGGTGGGAGGTTCTAGAGCCCCTTGAAGGGAGAGTTGGCAAGAAGGGGAACAGATGAGCTATGGATGGCCAAGCAGGAATAGTCAGAAATAATTGAGGGCTCCCAGGTGCAGGACCACAGCGGAGAAGGCAGGGATGCTCTGGGTTAGTGAGAAGAGGAAAAGGGCTGGTTGGGGGCATGGAGTCAACTAGGTGAGTCTAGAGGCATCAGGCTTCAGTGGAGGGGGCAGGTCAACGTGGGCTCCAAGCTTCCGTTCAGGAGACAATGGGGCTGGTTTGGGTTCTAGGGTGCAGGAGAAGATTGGGCACCCTCTCAGGAGGACAGCAGGGACATTCGTGCAAGGAGCAGGTGCAGCATGAGGAAAGGAAAGGAGAGACAGGACAGACAAACCCTTGTCCAGAGCCCACCAGGCCTTCTGTGGACAGTGAAGTGGATGAACCCACAGATGAAGCGAGGGTGACAGTGATGGAGAGGGCGGGAACCAGCCCCGGCCATGCCTCGGAGAGACACAACGCACACACACGAGCACACGCATGCACGTGCACACGCCCAGAGACCCGGGGAAAGAGCAAAACTCCTCAAGCCCCAGAAAGGGAGGGAGCCGGAGAGGGAAGCTGGAGGCACACAGGCGCCCTGGCACGCGCGCACACCGACGCGCACAGCAGGAATGACGCATGGACCGAAGCAGAATTCAATAAAGCTCCTCTGGAGAGCAGAGAGCGGGAGCTAGCGCAGCGGAGTGAGATGAAGACAGAGGCGGGGGCGGGGGGGGCGCACATCAATAATAAAGTTAAAAAATAAAACAAAGATGGGAAGGAGGGACCCTCGGGGAGGCAGAGGCAGGCAGAGGCAGGCAGATGCAGAGATGCCGGCACGCATGCGCATGTGCACACACTCAGGCGGGTGGGGAGGGAGACCTAGGGAGGCAGGGGGAAGCAGGGGGAGGCAGGGGGAGGCAGGGGGAGGCAGGGGGAGGCAGAAACCTGAAGAGCCTCAGGGCCTGGCACCTGGCCCGCCTGTCCACACAGAGGCAGACATCCATCATGACTCTGGGGGCAAGGAGCAAGAAGGGAGGAGACCAGGCTGGTTGAAGGGGGAAGCAGGCAGCTCAGAGTTCTGGAGGGGCAGCCTTTGCAAATCTTGAACAGACAGACAGACGGAAGAGAACCTACACTCTGTGGACACATTCTGGAGGCCTCCCCCAGAATTCGGAAGAGAAAAAGGAAGAAGGGGGAGTCTGGGCATGGATATTTGACGTACCTTTACCTGTCACAGTGAAAAAGAGAAAACAGTCTATGTGTGTGCCCGCAGAAAGACACGCAACTATATTCTAGAATATACTCTGGAGCTGATTTTTAATACAGGGTGCGTCCTGCAGTGTGCTGGCAAATGGGCTCTCTGAGGGGGGGAAAATCCCAATTTATATCTTTTGCCTACTTCTGTGGCATAAATACTACCACCAAGGCCAATTCCAAGCTCCCCGTGCAGCCTCGCTGGATGGAGTTGGGCAGAGAAGCTGGTGATTGGCAATGGCCACGTGTGGACTTGCTCGTGAAAAGAGCTCTAACACTCACCATTGGGCCAAAAAGCCTGTTGGCAAAACCTGTGCCTAGTAAACAGCATTTACATTTTAAAATAAATCCCTCCGCTCCCCGCAAAAAGCAAGTGTATTTACCCAGATGAGAAGACATGTACAGACGGTGTGGACAGGTTCACACAGAACCGGTCCCAGTGGTTCCCTGGCGTGGGGGAGGGGTTGGAAAGAGGAATGGGGGAGGGGCGAACACACTTGAGTCTTTTCTGTCACGCTGCAAGTTTTTGCAAAAAGAATGTCCTCGTGCATCATGTGTATAATTTCAAACCATTATTTTAAATCAGGAGAGGGAAAAGAAAAATTGTAGGGGAAAGGGAGCGAGAATGAGACTGAGGAGGGGAAGGAAGAGGTCTCCAGTCCTCTCTTCTGTCTGTCCATCCATCCTCGCCTCAGCCAGAGGGCTCCCCCACCCTTTGCTCTGTGCTGAAAAGTAGAGAGAAATCCGGTGTGGACCCTTGCCCTCAAGGAACCCACAGCCTGTTGGGGGATGGGGTGGTCCGGATGGGGAACCTTAACCCTGTATGGTGAGGCCCCAGGGAGAGGTTGGCAAAGACTTCTTTAGGAGGATGGGGGCTTCCTGGAGTGTGCCCATGAGCCTGCTTAGCAGAGCTGTAACAAGGAGAGGGAAGGGCTGGGTGGGGTCAGCATGACGCAGGTTGCCCAGGCCCTCAGGGGAGACCATGCAGGGTAGCAGAGAGAGCAGTAGGAAGAGGGAAGAGGAAGCCCCCTGTGGATGAGCACAAAGGAGACAGAGAGATGTCCCAAGAAAGGGGAGTCAAGGAAGTAAGAGAGTCCAGTCACACGGGTGGACCCCCTGGCATCAGAGGCCCCTGATGGATAAGAGATGAGGGAGAGACATGGGCTGTGGGGTCTGGAAGCCTCGTCCAGCCACCCTGGTGGGCTTGGAATGGCTGCCGTGGAGAGCCGCGCAGGACAGTGGGTTGGGGAAGGAGTGGGTAGACGCTGACATTGCTGAGTCCCACCCCAGCTGCTCTGTGGATGGGAAGAGAAAAGACAGGAGGAAGACAGGAACAAAATGTCAAGGGAGAACTCAACTCTTCAGGTGGGAGGGAGGTGAGCACTTCCACCTGCTGACAGAGCCCAGGGGAGGGAGAAAGAAGGGGACACCTGTTGCTAAGGCAACCACGTGGACTGGGAGTAGGGAGAGGATAGGACTTGGAGGGAAGAACCAGCCATAAGTTGGAAGTGGGACCCAGGCAGAGGGAAAGAAGCTAATCTATGTTTTCAGCCCTGGTGTTGGGAAGTGGGGGGAGCACAGAGCTGGACGTGGACTTGGTGAGTCTTTGATGCTATTGGGTCCTCCGTGGGGTGCCTGGTAAGACGCATGGTGCTTCAGCCAGGGAGCCTAGAGAACTAGGAGAATCCCCCTCTTTGACATACACAATGTGTTGCTCAGAGAAAAAGAAAAACATAGGATGTACTTACCCGCAAAGTCTCATTAACCACTTCCCTATGGAATCAGCTCCACCAGGATGTAGCCTGGGCTGTGGGGTGTGTGTCTCAAGCACCCGGTAGGGGCTCAGTGCACGTTTGTCGGATGGACAGACAGGTGGATATATTTGGTCTAAGCATAAGTCCGAACTGACATAGGGACTGAAAGACTAGAGAGGGTCCTGACCTGTGCCTTGGAGGAAGACTTGGCAAGAAGGAGAATGGATCAGCCACGGAGGTGGGAGTAAGAATGTCCAGAGATGACTAGGGTCTCCTGTCTGTGGGCCAGTGATGTAAGCACTGATGAGAATGGAGACAGAAAGACATCCAGCAGGTACAGAAATAGCGCAAGAGGACTGGGGAGCTGGGTAAGGGTTGCCTCAAGTTCCAGTCTGCGGCTGGAGGAAAGAGGTTCTGGGCTTCAGGAGGCACATGTGGGGATCAGCACAGAGGACAGTGGACAAGTGTGACCAGGAAATGTGTTTATAGTGAGCAGAGAACCCGGGACAACAGAAAGAGGAGAGTTGGGGAAGGAAAGGAGGAGAGACAGGGCAGACAATGAACTAATTAAGCAGTTTATGGACATGCAGAAGAGAAGAGGAAGCAGAGAAACAGGCAAGGAGAGTGAGGGGGGTGGGAGCCAGTTCTAGTCACATCTTGGAGGAAAAGACGTGAGCCACATGTATTCACACGATGAGAGGGAACAAAGAAAAGACACGGGTTCTGGCACCCGGGGACTGTTGTGTGCTTGTGGATGGAGGACAGGTGGATGGTGGGTGGATGGATGGATGGATGGATGGATGGATAGAAAACTCTAGGAATAAGAATAAATTTGGTTAACAGAACCGGAAAGAGAAAGACTCATGTGTGACTACTTTGCTGGTCACCTCCCTGAGATGTCCTATGGGGAAAAGCTGTGGGAACCAGGATCAGGGGAATAAAAGAGAATTTCAGGGCTGTAGAATAAAACTCTGCAAGCCCCCAGAAAAGAGAGCGTTACGGGGGGAGGGCAGACAGCCCAAGCACGCACACACACTCGCACATACACAGCAGGAATGACGCACAGCCTCAGAGCAAAATTCAATAACTCTCCTCTGGAGAGAGGGAAAGAGCAGAGATGAGCAAGACACAGTCAGATACAGGAAGAGCAGGGGGATTACATGTCAATAAGTAAGTTGAAAAGAAGCAGGGGCGGAAAGACCCACAGGCAGACAGGTGGGAGGCAGGCAGAGACCGAGGTGCGGGCTCACGTGTGTGCACACACATCCCTCAGCAGGCGCCCACCCCCGCACCGGGCACCTGGGAGAAGCTTGTGCAATCGGCTGGCTGGCTGGAGGCATGGATGCATGGATATGTGGAAGGGGTTCAATGGGTAGACGGATAAAGCAACCCAGAGCTGGAAACAAAACCTGATAGAGAGCCCAGGCAGAGAATATTCTGGATGTCTTTTTCTTGCTCCTCCAGGTCTCCCTCCACACCTCCTTGCACCAAAAGCCTGACTATATGGAGTACCGTCAGTAGGCTCTCTGCCCTCCGGTTTCTGGTTGGGTTTGGCCAGTGGGATACCCTGGCAGGAGATAGGTGGGGGAGGAGAGTGACTGCCCCCGGTCTGCTTTGGCTGGATGGCCCTTCAACGGACAGTTACAGCTCCTCTCAGGGCAAAGCCCCTTTGTGACTCCAGGCTCTGGTAATTACTGCCACCCCCCCATCCCCTAGGTAGCAGAGGTGGTCACAAGCTCCCCACTATTAGCCCCAGATTTCTGCGAAATCCCTCCGGGTTTTTCTACTCCACACCTTGCAATATAGTGCCTTTGAGGGAAATACTCCCAAATGTTCCCAATTCGAATGTTCCATCTCTTTCCTGTTGGGGCCCTGACTACAAACACACACACACGCACACACAGAAATGACAGCCACATCTAGAAAGAACAGGGAGATGAAAAGCTGAGAGGGGAGGAGGAAAGGAAGAAGAGACAGACTAGTTTGGAGTCCCAGCCGGGGAGTTGGCAGGGGGAGCGCACGGATAGAAGGCCGCAGGGACACAGGCGTCCACGGCAACCTTGTTTGAACAGCAGGAGCGTAGAAATCATCTACATGTCTGTTACTGGAAGAAAGCGAAATAAACTGTGATTGTTCCTCACGGAATACCACCCAGCTGATAAAAACAAACAAACAAACAAACAAACAAACCTGATACTGTACATCCTTAAGTATTGAGATGGAAAGAGATCTCGAAAAACCGATCAAAAATCCCTCTGCACACCCTTTGAGAAGGTCTCATAGCTCCATATAATGTCTAGGGGGAAACACTGTAAATCAAAACTTACTAAAAACACTTTATATTTCCACTGGAAAAAGTATACCTATATGTACATATGTTATAGTTTCTACGCATATGTATGCGGGTCTGCATGTGTGTATCTAAGTGTAAGCCCCCAGTGCGGGACGGTCTTGCTGAAGCATTTACTGTGGTTCCCCCCAAGGAAGTAGCCTGAGAACAGACAGGAAGACGATCCAAGGGAAGCCCCTCACTGTATCTGCGATGCTATACTTTGTACAAAAATGATGTGTTCACATGTCATTTGTGTAGTCAAATGTTAATTTTAAAAGGAGGGGAGGAGGGGCGCCTGGGTGGCTCAGTGGGTTAAGCCTCTGCCTTCAGCTCAGGTCATGATCCCAGGATCCCGGGATCGAGCCCGGCATTGGGCTCTCTGCTCAGTGGGGAGTCTGCTTCCCCCCTCTCCCTCTGCCTGCCTCTCTGCCTACTTGTGCTCTCTGTCAAATAAATAAATAAAAATCTTTTAAAAATAAAATAAAATTTTAAAAACATAAAATTAAAAAAAAAAAGGAGGGGAGGCAGCAAGGGCAGAAAGGACAAGCGAAACGAAGGAAGCAAAGAGACCGTATAGACAGACCCAGCTTCTGTCTGTCCGTCTGTTCATCCTCTCCTCCAGCCAGAGCTGTTGGCCAGTCCCTCTGGCTGAGACCTCAGGCATGCAGATCTGGCTCCAAGAAGCTCAGAGAGACACAAACTTGAACGTGCCCGAGTTCTCCAGGCACCCATGGGGGTGCTTTCTTCAGGGCGCAGTAGGGACATCAGTGGGGAGGACACAGGTCTTCTGGGCAGGGGATGAGAGGGGAAGGGTGGAGGCCTGTGGTGGTCATGCCAAGGAACCACCCCGGCAGGATGGTTGTGGGGGCCCCAGCTCAGCAGGAAGAGGCTGTGTCACAGACACAGTTGGATGTGGCCAAGGTGTGAATGTCCCAGGCCCTGGCATTGGTGGGATGTCCATGTAGAGAGGAAGCATGTTAGACACATGGACCTGCGGTGTAAACAGGAGGGCCTGGGTGGACACAGACCTGAGGGAAGGGGGTCTCAGAGCCCCACCTGCGAGCAGCATGGCCAAGGGGTTTGTTAGTGGAGAGGAGCGGAAAAAGAAGAACACAACCGATACTGGAGGGATGAGGAGGGAGAAGGTCTAGAGAGGTGGGCAATGCAGAAAGGTCACACACACCCACACACAAACACACACAACCTGAGTGTGATGCTCAGAGACCGCACCCCGGGGAGACTTCATCAGCCTCCTCATCTTCTCCTGCTCTGTCTCTTCAGTTCACAGCTTGGGACTTTGGGCTCCTTGCCCTTAGCCGAGCACACAGTGGGCATTCCGCTCGCATGTGCCAGATGTCTGCCGGGGGGTTGGTGGGTGGATGGATGTCATCAAGGTACAGACCCTGGGTCCTTGCCGGGGCTGGGCTAAGGAGTTAGGCAAGCATCCTGAGCAGCCTCTTTGAGGGTCACTTGGTAGGAAGTGGGGACAGATGAGTCATGAGCAGGAGGAGGGGGAGTCAGGGATGATGCCGGGCTCTGAGGAGGGGAGTGACATTCAGCACTAGTAAGAACAGAAGGAGATACCCATCTGGGGTCCCAAGATGACGTGGTGGTGCTCTGGGTTCAAGGCACCAGGGCGGGTCTCAGCCGGTCTTGGCTCAGAGAGGGTCAGATCTCTGGGAGCAGAGTGGGAGGGTGTGGCTGGCATCGGCAAGGTGGTCCAGAGGACATGTGCAGAGTAGGAGGGGCACACAGGAAGCGACCTGAGACCCTCCAGGTGTGAAGTGGGTGGAGGAGGAAACATAGTTAAGTAAGAACAGGAAGAGAAACAGGTCGAAAAGACAGATCGTGGCCCGGACCCCTCCACGAGGGATGTGTGGGTGAAGGGATGGAAAGATGGAAGGATAATGGACAAACAGCCAGAAAGACAGATGGGGCGGAAACCAACTATAATCATGAAAACACAAGTTTACACACACACACACATAGAGTAAGGCACAGAGGAAGAAAAACTATAAGCCTCAGAAACAGGAGAGAAAGGTGCGGACCAGGCAGCAGCCACGCACACGCACAAACAACACGCAGCAGGAATGACGCACAGAGTACAATTCAATAAGGCGCCTCTGGAGAGCGAGGAGAAGCGTGGTAGAGGGAGAGGAAGCCGGAGGCAGGAGGAGGGGGGTGGTACGTCAAAGGGAAGTTTAAGAAGTCAAGGGGAGCGTCAAAGGGAAGTTTAAGAAGTCAAGGGGAGCGGAGCCCTCAGGGAGCAGGGGCGTGGGTGGGGGGCACACACGGTTCCCCTCAGATGGAGCCAATGGGCCCTGGCTCCCAGACACGAGATGCTCGCGTGCATTGCAGTGGATACATGAATGGGGCAACCCAAGGGGAGAGGACAAAGCCCAAGGAAGGCCCCAGAGTGACATAGGATGCCGGCACTCCCACTGGCCCTGCAGTTCCACGCTCTCCATCCCTGCTCTCAGCCCAACAGAGGCTGAACTCTGGCTTCCCACTGGCCTTGGCCAGGAGGGACCCCCAGCGGGAACTCTGAGGCAGAGAGGTCAGTGCGTTCAGTCCCCTGGAGCTCAGGCTACTGTGTCCCTCTCCTCTCAAGGCAGACCTCTCTACGAGGTTCTGGAAACTTTTCCCAGTGGTGATGACCACTCACTGCCACTCTCCCTGGGCTCCTGCAGCAGCCCTGGTGGTTGCCTCGACCCACACCGCTGCACCTGTGCAAACAGACCCCACTCAAATTCCCTTCACGCGAGGAGACACATCTTCCCTGTTGGAACCTGTGAGGCACAGCCGTCCAAGGAGTCTTCTGCCGTCTATGGAAGGCTGTATTTTTTTTTTTATAAATACAGTAAGTCCTGACATCAGTCGTGGAATGAAACATTATTTTCAGAAAGGAGAGATGACATGAGAAGGGGAGAAAAACAAGGGAGTGGAAGAGAAGAGGGCCACAGACACCTCCTGCCCGCCTCCCTCTGGGCAGACCCCAAGAAAAAGCAAACCTTGGCCCTGGCCCCAGGAGCCTATGGCCCCGCAGGAGGGGAGACAAAGGCATGCTCAGTGCTCGATGCTCCTAGGGGGCCTCGCTGAGTCCAAAAGGGCCTCAAAGGAGGGGCCAACCAGGGCTTCCCTGGGGAGCACATAGGACCCGGCCTTTTTCTCTGTGCATGGCCGGGGGTGGTGGGGGGCGTCGGAGGAAGTGGAGGGGGCCCTCGCAGCCACTGCAAAGGGAGCATCCCTCTTGCAATGCAGAGCAGCCTGGGCTGGAGCTGAGTGTGGTGGGGGGCAGCCTGGGGGGGGTGGTGGGAGAGAGAGGGGAACCAGGACAGGGCACTGAGCAACCTAGAAGCTCCATAGAGGCTGACAAAAAACAACAGTAACAACAAAACCTTCCAAGGAAACAGAGGGAGCACGGCGTGAAAAGTGGGAGGAAACCAAGAGCCCTCAGTGTCCACAGCACTGGGTTCCCCAGGGGCACAGAGGGAGTGAGGAGTGAAGTGGGCTGGCCATGTTAGTCACCAAGCAGGCAGGGGAACCATGCCGAGCTGCAACAGGGGACTTGGGGTGGGAGTCCTTGACTGCAGAGAGTGTGTCGCAGGAGAAGGAGGAGAAATGACCAATGCTTACTGTTCCCTCCTCAGCTGCCTGTGGATGGAAGTAGAGAGAGGACAGAAGGGAGTTAGGAACCTCACTTCTCAGGTGGGAGAGAGTGACCGAATCCACCTATCAAGAGGACCCAGGAAGAGGGGAGAGGACAGCCATTGCCAGGATAAGGATACTGACTGTGAGGACGGGGAATAGCCAGGAGATGTGGGGGAAGCCCGTGGGGAAAGCCTGGGGGGAAGAATCATGAAGAAGAGGAGGCAGATTAGAGGCGGTAGTAGTGAGAGGGGAGAGGCGGCCAGAATTCTGGCTCTGGTCAGAGGATGAGGACTTTGGTCCCCCCTTGGGGAGTCTGTGGTGCTGATGGGGCCTCCAAGTGAGCCAAGGAGGGGTAGCGGACACAAGGGGTCTGGGGCTTGAGCAGGAGCGCCTGGGTTGGGGGGACTGAGGTGAGGCAGCATCTTGTGGAAGGAGCTTTTGAACCCTCAGGAAAGGACAACAAGTCCAGGGAAAGTAGAAGGGAGAGAAGTTGTGGGGGGGATGCAGCTGTGAGAGGATCAGTGCTGGGAATCCGGGAGGGGGGATGGTCTGGAGAAGAGGCCCAGACACACACACACACACACACACACACACACACACCCTGTCATGCTCAGAGTGGCTTAAGGTCTTGGGGCACTGCTATCACACATCTTGTAGTGCGGTGTGTGATAACTGGTCTGTCTTCCCCCCAGACTCAATTCCTGCAGGATACGGGCTGAGGTTTAGGGGCCTTTGTCCTCAGTGGAGACTCAGTGGGTGCTCAGAGCAAGCTTGTTGGGTAGATGGACGGATGGATGGATGGATGGATAAGTAGGTGGATGGATGGCGGGGATGGATGGATAAGTAGGTGGATGGATGGCGGGGATGGATGGATGAGGGATGGATGGATGGATGGATGGATGGATGGGGGGGATGGATGGATGGATGGGGGATGGAGGGATGGATGGATGGATGGATGGGGGATGGATGGATGGGGGGATGGATGGATGGGGGAGGGAGGGAGGGAGGGAGGGATGGATGGTCCAGGCATCACAAAGCTGATAATGGGGCTGTGGCAGAGGCCCCTCAGAGGGAGAGTTGATAGCACTGAGGGACAAGGGAGGGGGTGGATGGTGTCAGAGAAGACTGGGGTTCCTGTCTATGAAGTCCCAGGTGGTGGTGATGCTGAGCACTAATGAGAGCCGGCAAGAGACACACATGGGGCAGGGAAGAGGATGCGTTGGGTTTGAGCAGGTGGGGCCAGCGTCCATGGAGGGAGGAGGAGAGAATGAATAGAGTCTGGGTGGCAGAGGGACACTAGAGTGTCTCTGCAAAGGACTCTGACTGCAGCCAGGAAGGGGGTGAAACAGGAAAAGGATCCAAGGCAGGGGCTGGGGGCAGAACGACGGAAGTTGTGTGAGTGGGAGGAGTCAGGGAAGGAAGATGGCCAGGATAGATACAGACCCTAGTACGCAGCTCAACAAATACATTTCAGATAAAAGGACAGGCAGATGGATGAAAATTCACAGAGAATGACAGAGAGGGTGGGAACTGATGACGGCCCCACCTCAGAGAGAGAAGCATGACCCAAACCTGTGGGACCCATGGGTGCACAGGTGCACAGGGTAAGGCGTGGAGAAAGCAGAAAGCTTTACAAGCTTGAGAAAAAGATGTGGAGCTGAGGGGGTGAGCTGTACAGGCGCGCGTGCACACACACATACACAGGAATGACACAGACTTAGAGCAAAATTGACTAACATTTCTCGGGAGAGCACAAAAGCGCAAGGCTGACTGAATGAGATGAAGACAGCAGCAAGGGGAGCGCGGTGACGGGTAACTTGAAAAGTTAGGAAATAACAGAGAAGAAGTGGGGAGACCTTTAGGAACTGACAGGCGGGCAGATGGAGACCAGGCAGGTGCCTGGGCCCACATCCAGCATACATGTGCTGAGCCTCCGCCCCGCTCCTGGAACCGGCTAGGAGTGTCCTCGTGGGCAGGCGCCTTGTGGCAGGGAGGATGCGGGATGGAGGAAAAGACAGGGAAGCCCACGGGTGTCCAGGAGCTAGGGCCACACTGTTTAGGAACTTAATGTCGCCATCAAATCAGGATAGCCTAAGGAGCTGTACTCTCTCAGGGGCCTGTCTCGGGCTTTGTTTCCTGATGGGACTTTTATAGACACCCGTTCAGAGTGGGGAACAGGCAGCACACACAGACACGTGTGCACACAAGCGCTAGGGCCACATCCAAACAGAAGTGGGGAAGATGAGGCAGGAAAGGAGGGAGTGAGGCAGGGAAGGAGAGAGAGAGCTCTCTGAGGCCCCATGAGGCAGGGCAGCACAGAGAAAGGCGGCAGGGCCCCGATAACCTAGAGCACCGGGAGCCAGAAGGAGCCGCGAACGGGTTCAGCACAGCCTTATCTATAATGACGAAGTAGAAACTACCAGAATGTCCCTCCTCGAAGGAAGGGAGAGGTGAACTCACGGGCAGCCCTTCTCTGAAGCCCGGAGCAGCAAAGGGAAAGAACGGACTGCAATGTATGTGCTAAGAGGGAAAATGGGGCCCTCAGAGAGCCGTTGTGCGTAAGCACTCGCTGGAGAATAATATTCACAGTAGGAGGCAGTTTCTTTTAAAAACAAGGACAACAGTGTTCTGAATACTGTTCACCAAACCATACTCTGCATTTTTTAAAGGAATATATATGTTTCCATTTCCAATTGCTCATTGACTTCTGTGTATTGATTTTGTACCTTGTGACCTTGTAAATTCACTGAATAGTTTTAAGAGCTTTTTCAAAGATTGTTTGGAAGTCTCTATGTAAACAATAATGTCCTCAGCTAATAGAGACAGTCTTCTTTCTTCCTCCTCAAACGGTACGTTCTTTTACTTCTTTTTCCTACCCTCTTGCACTGGCTAGGACTTCCAGTATGATCTGAATGGGAGTGGTGAAAGAAATGTCCTTGGCTTATTCTTGATCTTGGGGAAACCAGTCTTTCACCACTGAGTATGATGTTAGCTGCTCTTCAGGATTGTGTGTGCATGATTAATTTTTTCCCCACTCATTTGATCTGGTTTCCACCTGGGAAAATAATTGGGCACCAGGATGTAGGATGAGGGGGACAGTGGAAGAGACTTTAGTTTCATAGGGAATTTTTTTTTTAAGATTTTTTATTTATTCCTTTGACAGACAGAGATCACAAGTAGGCAGAGAGGCAGGCAGAGAGACAGGAGGAAGCAGGCTCCCCGCTGAGCAGAGAGCCCGATGAGGGGCTCGATCCCAGGACCCTGAGATCATGACCTGAGCTGAAGGCAGAGGCTTTAACCCACTGAGCCACCCAGGCGTCCCTCATAGGGAATGTTTTAACCTTTCAAGAAGAAAATGTATTTGTATATCACTGGTGAGACTGAAAAGTAATTTTTATTTTAAAAACAGAGAGTGGGTGGAAGGAAAGGGAGAAAGGGACCTTCCTGAAGAACAGAGACCTTCCTTGGTGAAGAACAAGGAAGAAGAGGAAATCCACCATCCATCCATCTGTGCACCCCTCCTCCCTACCCACCCCCAAATATCCCCTAGCCGCCCCCCCTCGCATTCTATGCTGACATCCAGAGATGAAATCAGATGCAAGGTTCAATCTGTTGTGGAGAAAGACACCCAAACCAAGGCATGCCTGGCTGTTCCTGGTGGAGAATTCCTGCAAAAGGATGGGAATGTTATGGGATGTGGGGACAAGGGCCATCTGGAGCTTTATCCAAAGGACACGGTGCCTTGTTCTTGAATGATGGATTTGGAAGGGGAAGGGAAAGAGGCTGTTGTAGCCTCGCTGACAAGGAGGATGAACCCAAGGAACATCCATGGGGCTCTCTCCATCGACATAAGTAAGGGAAAAGAGACTGTGTATCTAACAAACAGGAGGTTGGTAGAGGGCTTTGCCTGAGCCTCATGGTGGGTACAGAGGAAGTGGGAGCATCAAAGCCTAAGCCAAGATTTAAGCTCCCTGACTCTTCTGAAGATGGAAGAAGAGAGTGGGCAAGAGTGAGACAGGGCAAGATGGAGTGTTTCTCCACAAGTTAGAAGTGACCCAGCTGAGAGGAGCCTGGAAAGAAGGGAGAGGACAACCATGGCCAGGGCAACCATGTTGGCCATGAAGATGGGGAGGAACAAGGGGAAAGACTGGAGAGAGATGCTGGAGGAAGAATTGGCCAAAAAAAAGGGGGGGTGTTAAATTGGAGATGGAGGCCAAGGGAAACGAGAAGAAGGTGATGCCTTGATTTCTGGTCTTTGAGAGGAGGAGTTACAAAAGGATGAGGGTGGGCATGATAAGGAGGAGCTGGATCCTATCTGGGTAAGTCTGTGATATTTCTGGGGCATCTGAGTGGGGCTGAGGAAGGGTCTGTGGATATACGTGAGGAAGCTTCTGCATGGAGGTAGTCTCTGGAGACTTGGGCATGGACAGCATGGTGCAGGAGAACTCATGGAAAGAGAAGAGCAGACTGCAGCCCTGGGGAGCACCAATTCTAGAGATTTGGAAGGAAGAAGAAGGTCTGAAAAAGTGGCCAAAGCAAATAAAACAGAAGTCACACACACACCCCAAATATACACAGTGTAGTAGTGGCCACAGTGACATAAATTCTTGGAACACCCCCTATCACACATCTTTTAATCCAATGATAACTGGTCTGTCTTCTCCCTGGACTCTGAGCTCCTGTAGGACGTGGTTTGGGGAATTTGTCCTCAGCAGAAACCAGGTGGGTGCTCAGAGCAATTTTGTTGAGTAGGCGGATGGATGGATAAGTAGGCAGGTGGATTGGTGGATGGATTGATGGTTGGATGGTTGGATGGATGGATGCAGTGGTCCAGGCACCAGTTTCAGTGGTCCAGCCCAGGTTGAGACAGGGGCTAATAAGAGAGTGGGATGTGGGGGCTGCTGAGAAGCTTTTGGAGAAAGATTCTACAGGAAGGAAAACAGATGGGCTGTGGGAGGCAGGAGAGTGAGGACTCATATGACTCGGGGCTCCTGGCTGCAGACCCAGGCAGGCAATGACAGCACTAATGAGAACAGGGAGAGAAACCCATTAGAGGTGTGGAAATGATGTGACGAGTTTGTCATATCCTGGGTTTGAAGTACCAAGACCAGCTGGGGATTGGCTTTGAGTTTTCAGCTTATGAACAAAAAGAGTATGGCCTGCAGGGCTGTCAGCATCGAGGGCAGGATAAGCATGTGCAGAAGGGGGTTGGAGCCCTATGCACACACTGGGGGCCCCAGGGTGTGAAGGCAGATAGGGGGAGAGGAGAGAAGGAGACAGGCAGTGGACAGCAGACAGCCGTGCACTCACAAAATACACATGTACCCCACAGACTGGCCCAGATCTTGGCATGAAGCATGTGTTTAATAAACCTCCTGTAGATGAATCAACAAATAAATGGACAAAGTGTGAATGACAGTGACCCAGACACAGTGAACCACCTCAGCCTAAGCCCTAGAGGGAAAGATGGGAGAGACTGACAGATGTTCACACACACACACACACACACACACATACACACACACACACAAATACATACATCAAGTGAGAGTGTCCAAAGAAAGAGCATAACTCTACAAGCCACAGAGAGAGAGCTGAAAGGGAATGTAAGCCAACATGAGTACGGGCACACGCACATAGTGCAAATGCTCACAGACTCAGAGCAAAAATTCAACAAGGCTCCTCTACAGAAGTAAAGGAAATGTGGCTTTCCCCAAAGGCAATGAAGGAGTGAGAAGGAGACCCTCACACAGACAACATGGACACAAAAGCAGGCACACTATGCACACTCACATTCTCACTCACTGGAACAGAATCTGGCACTTGTCAGATAATGGATGGATGGATGGATGGATGGATGGATGGGCAGGTGGATGGATAGGTAGTTGGATGGATGGATGGTGTAATCTAGAGATGAGAACAAAACAACAATAAAAGAGAACAATAAAAGATCCAGAATATGAGTGATTCACATGCACGTAAATCATACAACACACCTACACTATCTAACATAGCATCTACCGCAAGGTACTTAAAGATGGAATAACTTCATAAAGTAATAAATTAACAAAGGCATGAATGAATCAAATCAGAAATTCCATCAAAACCCATTGAGAGAGACAGAAATGTGACCCGTGGTGAGACAGACACAGATGCACATGTGCAGGTGTGGGTATGAATTCACATTCACACATATACACAGATGATCCACTCCCAAGGGATAGACCACACCTGTGAAGGTTCAGAGGGAGAACTCAGAAGCTGGGAAAGAATGAAGAAAGCACAGTAGAGCAAGGCAGTGGGGCATAGGGCTGGAACGGAGGGTACAGAGATGAGAGCTGTCAAGGAACAGATATGACAGGACTTGGCCTCCAGTCAGATTCATGCATTTCAGTCATGAGTATTTACAAAGCAACGACTATGAGCCAGACACTGTTGAATGAGGAAAATTATAGCAGAGAACAGAACAGACTCAGCCTCTGCTCTCCCAGACCAGACGTCCCAGTACAGAAGGCAGGGAAAAAAAGCCATGTAAGTTAAGGGGATCATTTCTGATGTTGATATGAACTAGAAGGAACATAAGGCAGAGTGGTGAGATGAAGCCCTGGGGGAGTGGGGAGGAGTACTTTGGAAAGGATGATTAAGTAAAGCCTCCCCCGAAGTGGTGAATCTGAGCTGAGAACTGAGGTCTAAGGAGGAAAGAGGCAGCCCTGTGAGTTTCTGGGAGAAGGGGCTCCCAGGACGAAAGAGCGGCAAAGCTAAGGTCCTGACACAGGAATGAGCTTGGCATGTTGGAGGGCTAGCAGGGTGGCCAGTGGGGCTGGAACTGAGTGAGTGAGAGGGAGAGGCAGCAGGAGGGGGATCCAGAGAGGTGGTCAGAGCCACACGTGTCAGACTTTTCAGGGGGTGGCCAAAGTTTAGGTTTTATGCTCCACACAGTGGGAAGCCACTGGAGAGCTTTAAGCAGGTGGTGGTCTGATTCAATCTAAGATCCTTCTGGTTGTGGATGGAGAATGAATTGAACACAGGAGGACAAGCAGGAACCCCAGGGAGAAGGCTGGGATGCTGTCCCAGAGAAGCTACGGGGTCTTGAGCTAGGATGGAGCAGCTAGAGTGAAGAAAACAGAATGGACTTGGGATCTTTGGGAAGTTTGGTCAGTGGGACTTAGCAGTATATTTGCATGGATAGATATAAGTAATGGAGACAACAAGGGACTCCAGGAGGACTTTTAAGCAGTTAGGGTGGTGTCATTCACTGATATGGGGATGGAGCATGTCTCTGGGGGATATAGAACAATTTCAGCTTTGAACACAGCAAATTTGAAAGGTCTCTTGGGCATCCAAGTAGAGAAGTTGACTGGGCAGTACAGTCTGGAGTTCAGGGGGTGGTGAAAGGTTGTGAGTCATCAGCAAATAGAGAGTATGTCCAACCATTGAACCATATGAGCTCCCCTAAGAAGAGTGTACAGATGAAGAAGAGCCATTTGGAGATTGGAGGAAATGGGGAAATGGAAGGATCCAGCTGAAGAGCCAAGAAGGAAAATCAAAAGAATGTCATATAAAAGCCAAGAGAAGTGAATGCTCTGAAACCGAGGAAGTGCTTGACCCTATGGAAAATTGCTGATGGGACAAGGAAGGTGGGGACTGAGAACTGACCATGGGATCTGATGAGACAAGAGCATTGGTGACTTTGCCAAGAGCAGTGTCAGTAGCAGTGTCGGGATGAAATGTTAATTAGCAAGGGTCAAAGAGAGAATGGTTGGATTTCCAAGGTCTTGTTGAGATCAAAGTCATGACATGAGAAAATGAGATGGGATGACAGCTAGGCTAGGGACTGGGATGGCTTGAAATTGGGATTTCAGATCAGAGCTGTTATTGGGTGACAAGGTCAAAGATGTGGTCCTGGTTGAGGTCAAGTGGAAGCAAGGTTGTCAGCACTTGGTGTCGGCTACACGAACCAGTGGGTGGGAAGTCAACAAGATGGCCACAGGACTGGGAATAAAGAGAGAGCAGAGCCAGAAAATACAGTCCTCAGTGACTAAGGGGGCTCATTGGGAGATTGGCAGTTGACCAACCAATGAGAAATAATGGGGGAATGAGCAAAGCAGAGTCAAGAGTGATGTGAGGGTACCACCCTCTATAATAGGGCACATAGTAGTCTTATTGACCAACCCAGAGACCCCAGCAGGAGGAGCATGTGTTGGGGAAATCGCTGAGTCTACTATGGGACACATGGAGTGGCAGTTACCAAGGGACACCCAAGTGGAAGCATTGACAAATGGCTGACCATACAGATCTGGGGTTCAGAATCATGATTAGGCAAGAGAAACTCAAAGGTCATTGGTATTTGAGTGGCCATTGAAACAGAGGGCAGGTAAACAGGTGGAAAGAGAAATGAAGAGTCTGGGGACACAGGCCTGGGGATGAAAGGCAGTGGCATGTCAGAAGTGGAGCCCTTGTCTTAGGTTTGCCAGTTATAGAAGTGAGGGGGGTTGGGCAGGGGCCAAGCTTGGCGGATACAAGTCCAAGGATCATTGGGAGCATGTTCAAGTTGAGATGCCCATAGACTTCCACATGGAGATATCCAGAAGGCCCCTGGGCACAGGAGTCTGGTGTCCAGGTCCTGGCTGGGAGTCATTTGCATAAAACTGATGTTCAAGTCATGGGACTAGAGGAATCAAGATTCCCAAGGAAGTGAGGAGACACAGACACAGAGAGATATCCAGAGACAGCCATGAGCTCACCAACACTTCATCCACCCTTACAAGAGGTTCTCCAGCTTTTCTCCAGCAGCCAGTCATGGAAGCACAGGAGGAAAGATGGGGCTGGGTATCCTGAAGGCAGAGAACTGCATCACAATGCTGCTGAGAGTTCCAGGAAAATGTACATGTCTCTTAAACCTGTGGCTTGGAGACCACACGGATGTCCTTGGGTGGGGGTTGCTGATGGCAGCAGGCAGAGGGAATGAGCTAACGGGGGCAATTCTTTCCCTAAGTTTTTCCAAGAGGAAGGAGTAGTTGGGGTAGAAATAGAGTCAAGGGAGGAATCTTCTTCGGAGATGGAAGAGATCTACACGCTGGCTGGAGGAATTCAGAATTTTTCAAAGGGTAGCCATCCTTCCGAAATGTTAACAAGTACTGCCTCACAGACAAAGCAGCGCAAGGACGCAGTGGGGACTGAGAGGAGGGCCAGGAAGAAAAGAATGGTGTGCCCACTGGGTCATTCATTCATTCATTCAGAAAATCTCTAATAACAACTACCCATGTAATCTTTCATAACGGCTCTGGATTTTGAGCCCGGCCCCGCCGTAATAGCTTTTCCAAATTCATCTAATCCTCGAGACACCCCATGAGGAACGTGACGTGGGCAGATTTATTTACAGAGCAGGGGACTTGGGAAGGTGACAGGTGTTTAAGCAAGAAGTAGAGGGGTGGGCACAGAGGTGGGGGGCCAGGGATGGCCCCAGAGGGAGAGTCAGCAGGAAGCAGAGACAGATGGCTGTGGGCGGCAGGAGCTGGAGGAGTCAGAGTTGACTCTGGGCTCTGGGCTGCAGCCAGTGGGCCCTAATGAGAACAGGAGAAAAATGTGTTTGGGGGCTACAGAGACAAAGTGGGGCTGTGGGTATTTAGAGTCACCTGTGGAAAGGCTTAGCTGGTGCTGGCATGTGTCTCCATCCTTGTGGACTGCAGGGAGAGATTAGGGGGTCCAGCCCAGTGGGCAGGGTATATAATGCCCAAGGAGAAGGTGCAGAGTGAGGGCACCAGGTGCTCAGGGCAAGGCATGAGCTGCAGAAAAGAGAAAGACTCTAGGACCCTTTACACGTCGAGAGAAAAAGTGCTTAACACATATCACCTTACATCACTTAGAGGATGCCTCTGGAACCAGACAGCCTGGACAGATCCCACCTCCACTACTTACTTGCTGTGTAACCTGGAACAAGTCACTTGACCTCCCTGAGACTTCATTTCCCCATCTGTAAAATGGGGATAAATGACCTATCATTTTCTAAGGATTAAAGGAAAAGCACATATAAGGGATGTAGGGTAGTTTCTGGCATGCAGTAAGTACTATACAAAATGAGGTGTTGTCCGGATGTCTGGGTGGCTCAGTCAGGTAAGCATCTGCCTTCAGCTCAGATCATGATCCCAGGGTCCTGGGATCCAGTCCCCATGTCCTCAGCCTCGCAGGGAGTCTGCTTCTCCCTCTGCCCCTCCCCCTACTCATTATCTCAATCTCACTCACTCTCCCAAATAAATAAATAAAGTCTTTTTAAAAAAATTTTTTTAAATTAGCTGTTGTCATTATTATAGGCTGTCTTACTCTACCCTTGAGCACCTGTAGCCTTTGGGGACACAGACATACAAAAAGAGAACAGTGATGTGACTTGAGATTTGGGGGGTTTGTTTTGTTTTGGTTTTTTTTTTAAGATTTTATTTATTTATTTGAGAGAGAGAGAGCATGAGCAAGGGGGGGAGGAATAGGGGAGGAGGGGATGCAGAGGGAGAAGCAGACTCCCCGCTGAGCAGGAAGCCAGATGCAGGACTCAATCCTGGGACTCCAGGATCATGACCTGAGCCAAAGGCAGTTGGTTAACTGACTGAGACACCCAGGGGCCCCTTGAGACTTGTTTTGACAGCCACACTTGTGAGAGAACACAGGAAGGGAGCCACTTCCTAATAGGAGGTCAGCAAAGGCTTTCGAGAAGGGGATCATTTGAGCGGGGCCTTGAAGAATGCATACAAGTTGACCAGGTAGAAACAGAAGGGTTGTGCATTAACCCGGCTACTCTCTAGCACCCCCCAAGGGCCTGGCCTGTGCCAGAGGGGTGAGGCCAGAGTTCCAGGGAGGGACTGGGCCTCTGCCCAACACTGTGTCACTCCCAATCTGGTGGGGGAGGCAGAGGTGGTAGAAACACAGTTGACCCTTGAACCATCCAGGGATTAGGGGCGCTGACCCCGGCACATTTGAAAATCGGGTATAACTTTTGGCCAGAATCCTTACTAATAACATAAACAATGATTAACATGTATTTTGAAGTTCTAGGTATTATATACTGAATTATTGCCATCAAGTGAGGTAGAGGGAAGAAAAGTTATCCCAAAAAAATCATAAGGACGAGAAAATAACATTTACAGTACTGCACTTTATTTATAAAAAAAAAAAAAAATCTGCATGTAAGTGAACCCCATAGTTCAAATCTGAGCTATTCAAGGGTCAGCTGTAGATTGGTAGGAAAGAATAAGGCAGCAGTGGGGATGGGGATGGAGATGGGCCAGGGGCTCACAGGAGGCCCCAGGCAGGATGCTCATGTGGTGCTGACAGGAGGGCTCCCACAAGGAAGCAGGGGGAGGGAGCCAGGTAAATGGGATTGGATCGGGAAGGGAGGAAGCTTACATCCCACGCCAGGGGACAGCCATAGCCAAAGCCTTCAAGGTGGACACCTTGCGCTGCTGAAGTCAGCTTGTGTCCCCAGCCGTCCCTCCCCCATTGCCGCTGCCCACAGGCCTCCATGGTTTCTCTGACCCACTCATTCCCTGAATATCTATTTGACGCCTTAGAGGAGCCCCACCTGGGTGAGCCCTCCACCTTCCCACTCCCCAGCTTTTGCCCAGCCCCTCCCACCCCCTTCATTATCCTTCCTGCTCACTTGCTGCCAAAAGGCATGTCACCAAACCCCACCACTGTGGCAGGATCAGTCCCTTGCTCCACGACCTTCACTAGCGCCCTATGGCCCACAGGGCAAAACCCAGAATTCATCCCTGCTGCTCTCACCTCTGGGAATGGAGTGGGCTGGATAGGCTGCAGCTGACTGCGGGACTATCTCTGTTTGGGGTCTGGTGTGCTCGCCCCTTCCACCCACAGACACACACATTCCTCTGTTTCTGTCTTCTGTGTGTGTGTCTCACTCACTCACCCTCTCCCCCATCTCCCCATCTCCCTGTCTCTGTCACTGATAGCACTCCCTGACTCTCTTTCTCTCTCATCTCTTTCTGTGTCTCTCTGTCTCTCTGTCTTTAGATCTCTACATCTCTATGTCTCTCTGTTTCTCCCGGGATCACTGATACTCTTTGATTCTCTCCTTCTCTACCTCTGTCTTCCTTTCTGCCTCTCAATACCTCCTTCCCTCTGCCTCTATCTCTGTATGTATGTCTCTCGGTCTCTGTGGTTCGAGATCGCACAGATTAAACGCCCTCGGCACCGCGGGCTCCCTGTGAGCCCCAGTCTGGTTCCTAGACTACCTCCTGAAGGTCTTGCTCCCACCAACTCCCCAACTTTTGTTTTCTCTTCCTCACAGCCTTCTCTGGGCTTGAATTCAATGTCTCTCCCAACCCAATGGCTGGTCCTGCTGTGTGTCTGCTGTGCGCGTGCCCACATATGCATTCACAACCCTGTCCATCTGTCCGTCTGTCTCTGCCTGGGTCAGCCCTTCTCTCCAAGTCTTTCTGAGTCACTCAGTCAAATGCCAGCCAGGGATCTCCCACTACGTCACGGATCAGGACCCCCAGGTCCTGAGGAGAGACACAGTGACATGAGCAACCACGGTTCAATGGGACCACGTGCCCACGGAGTGCCGGCCACACGCCAGGCCCTCATCTAAGCGCCTGTTTGCATTCTTCAGTCCTCCTCCTGCCACTGTCTCAGACTTGAGGAAACTGAGGCATCGGGGGCAAGGCTCCCATGGGAAGCAGTGACCTCCCATTCACCAGGCTCTGGGATCCACACCCTCAGCCCCTGCCACATGCCCCCCGTGTAAAAGACGAGCTTCAGAGGCTGTGAACGCTGCCTCTGCCCCCTGCTCCCAGCACACCCCAGCCCCCGGGGACGTCATCCAAGTCACCGCAGGCTAGTGGAGGGGGCCTACAAAAGTCCGAAAGTCTGTGCTGTGCCAAGGCCAAAGCTGGGCGAGGGGAGGGGTTGGGGGTGGGGGAGGTATTTCAGGGAGTGGTTCTGGGGACAGAATTGGCAGGAAGCCATGAAAGCCAAGAGCAGGTGTTGGAAGGCAAGAGGCAAGTAGGGGCCCCTGCTGGGGGCTGACAGCATGTGACTGGTACCGACTGGGGAGACCCCAGATGGCTACTCAAGAGGGGAGTAGTGGTGTCCCTGAAGCAAGGACTGGGAGGGAGCTGGGCCAGAGCCCACCCTGGGACTCCTGGAAACATCAGCAGCTGTGCACACACACATGTTCTCATCCAGGCCCAGTGCGAGCCTGGAGCTGGGAAAGAAGTTGTGTGTGGAAGAGGGGGTGGGGAAGAGAGAAGGAGAGGCATGTGAACGGGATCTGTGATTCAGGCAGAAGAGGGGAGGGCAGCTCGGACGCAGCCAGAACTGGCCAGCGAGTTGGGAGCCCTTGCTGCAGGCCCAGCTCTGTGCTAAGCATTCTTTACATGAACATTTACATTTGAGCCTCAAAACTCTAATTATCCCCATTCTTCTGTCGAGGACACTCGAGCTTCGAGGAGGTCACTATTCTGAGGGCCATAGTAAGATGGGAACCAGGTGTCAGGCACCGAAGTCCAGAGGCTTCTCTACTGTGTTCCCTGAGAAACAGAGACAGAGCAGGAATGGAGATGAGAGCCCTCAAGGCAGGTACACTTGGAGGGAAACAGCTTTGTTCTCAGAGGGAAGCAGCCTGGGTCTTGGGGAGAGGCTGTGAGGGTCCAGGCTGCCCCACTCCTGATCCCAGGAGCCATGTCCCACTTCCCAGCCCTTACAAGGGGGGAACAAGAGGCAGGCCCTCCTTGCCCAGGCCCCACTCCTCTCCCACCTTTGTCCTGCAGGCTGCCCACGGAGACCTTCCAGAAAAACTGCCCAGGTTCCAGCTTCCCCTCGCTGGAGGAAGCTGTGCCCGCCACCAGCATTACTCTACCCCCCTCCCTAACCCCAGCCTCTAGCTCTTCTTCATTCTTAGGGAACTAGAGAACAAAAAGACAGGCAGGAAAAGGAACAGAATGGCACAGGCAGGCCCCCCATCACAGTGGGTCCTGCGTCCACAGCAGGACAGAGACAACTAAGAGAGGGGAGGGGACATGGGCTCTCTCTCTGTCTCTCCTCCACCCCATTTCTTTCTGCTCACTTTCTCTGTCTAGCTCGCTCTCTCTCTCTCTCTCTCTCTCTCACACACACACATCTGATAAAGCCCAAGAGAAAAGTAGGGAGGAAGAGAGAAAGGCAGACTGTCAGACAGACAGACCTTCCCAAAGACATCCCAACTGTTCTACTGGGCTTACAAAGACATATGAGGGTGTCCCAAGTGGGGGGGCGGGGCCCAGATGCATTTGAAGGAATGAATGAGTGAGAATACGGTGAAATAGAGTGCAGAGAAAGACACACACGGTGAGAAAAGATTCCCAGGCACCTGTAAAAAGACCCTCAAAATTAGCAGTGGTTTCTTTCTCTCTGGGAGGTGAGATTACAGGGAATTTTTATTTTATTCTGCACGTTCTTTTTGGTATTTTCCACCTTTTCTGCAGTGAACATGTATTACTTCTGGAACCAGAGGAAAACAATAAATGTCATTTCTAAAAGAAAGAAAATGTCCAAAGATGGGGAACAAAGGCTGTCAGAACTACAGAGGCAGCAAGGCGTGGGGGAGGGGAGTGAGCAAACACACACACTCATACACTTACACACACTCTTGCTCACGCGCCCACACACAGTCTCTTGCTCGGTCACACACACCTACACAGGTACACACACACACACACACACACACACACACACACACATACAAAAACCCATTCTTTCTGCTCACAGCAGGAGCAGCCAGAGTGAAATTCCAGAAATCTCCAAGGTAAAGGGTAGAGAAGAAAAGAAAGAACAAGTGGACCAGGAAGACTAGAGACGGATAAACAGACAGACACACGCAGATCAAGCCCAGGGCGTGACTCAGCCTAGATGTTAACAATGGGCGTCCCATACCCTCGTTCTTACGGTGGTTGTGGTTCTAACTTGAATGCGTTTCTCTTATTACAAAGGTAATAACGCAATTTGTGTTCCTGACAGACACCTTTTTTTTAATGATGCTCTGTTTTTTGAATGAGCAAAAGAACTTATAAATGAGAGTGACCCACAGAGACAGAGGGAGAGCAAACTGGGAAGAAGCCAGCGAGGAAGCCAACAAGGCAAGAACTGCATGGAGGGAGGCACACATATGTGTGCATGCACACACGCACACGCACACACACACACACACACACACACACACACGGGATGGGGCCAGAACAAGACAGCAATTCAAAAAGGCTGCAGAGAGAGGGAGGTGGCAACAGACAGACAGCCTGTTGGACGTCCGGGGAATCAGACCCATGGACACACTCCCAACAGGCACCCCAAGGAGCTCACAGAGTGGGGACAAAATTCAGAGACCCGGACAGTGGGAGGGGCACCCTCTCCCATAGACACACATTCCCTGGTCTGCAGAATGAGTTTTATGAATGAAAGTGAGTGTGGATGGGATCCCCAGGGCAGGGCAGTGGGACAGGCTGCGAGGGACACAGAGACAGACCAGGGAGTGCCAGCCGCAGACAAGAACCAAGTGCAAGGCAGAGAAGAGGGACAGTGGAGGGCATGCAAGGGACAGGCACACATACGGGGCGAGTTGTCCAGGGTACAACCCTACCCTGGGTCCACTCCCCAGTATGCACCCAGGAGCCCCTTCTCCTGGGAAATGGGACTTCTATTGTTCCTCCAGTGCTTCTCTGTATTTTCTAAACTCTCTATCATGAAGATGGATGTGTTACCTTCGAGATCAGGAAAAAAAACATGTGCCTTGAAAGAAAATGAAAAGAAAGAAAAATTAGAGAGAAAGCGAGTAGAGATGAAGCTAGAGAGAGGGAGCAAGGGGAGGTGATCAGGTGTGCGCGTGTGCACACACACACACACACACACGCAGCCTAAAACCGTGGGGAGACAGGAGGAGGGGAGCAGGGAGGCGGGGCGGGGGGGGGATGTGAGCAGACTGAGACACTGAGCCCCAAATCCCCACCCATGCAAGCTCCCGCAGGGAGAACACACCCCTGGAGACTGGCAGTGCTCCCAGGGTTCAGTTGGTCCCCTCAAGCCCACAGTGCTGCGCCTGGGCTGACCCAGAGAGGGGGCAGGGGAAGGGTTCTGGGGCCCAGAAAAGGGTTCTGGGGCCCAGGAACTCAAAGCAGGGCTCTGGGGGAGGAAGAAGTCATGGTGGGCTAGCTGGCCAGGGAGAGGGCAAGGCTTGAGCACAAGGGGAAGAGTGAGGCAAGAGGGAGAGAGAGAGAGAGAGCACGCACGATAGAGAGAGAGAGAGAGAGAACAGGAGGAGGCTGCAGGGACAGGCAGGGCCTGGAAGCTGGCTTTGTTGCACAGTGTTTAAGATCTAGAGGTGGAGGGTGCTCCTGCTCCCTGATGGCAACAGAAACAGAGAGACCGCAAGGCAGCCCAGGGAAAGATGGGGCAGCGAGAGGAGTCAGCTGAGAGCTGCTTAGCGGACAACATCAGCATGAAGGTTTTCTATGGGTGTGGGGAGCAGAGGAGGAATGATGAAGGTCCCCAGCATGGAAGCCCTTGGGACCAAGTCTCAGAAGGAGAACATGAGCTTAGATTCATGTCAAATACGAGGGTGCGAGGAGGGGTGAGGTGAAGGCTGGGGAGGGGGTAGAGGTGGGAAGATAAGACTCCCAGGCAGTGCCCCCTGGGAGCCCCAGCAGATTGGGAGCAGGCAGAGGGGGTGGGAAGAGGCCCAGATGGGAAGGCACACTGATGGCGGGCACGTGCACAAGAGCGCACACACACACACAGGCACACACACGCGTGTGCCAGAGACCAGGAGGAAGGGGTGAGGACAGAGCCTGAGAGGAGGGAGGGAGGGACACACGTGGCATGAGACAGAGTCAGACATGGGCACATCTGGAAAAATCAAGGAGGAAGGAGAGGGAGGCCCAGAGAAGGAGAAAGAGGGAGAGAGCAGGGGAGCAGAGATATGTAGAGGCAGAGAAGCACAGTGGGGACAGAAGGAGCAAGGGATAAAGTGAGTGTGGAGGAAGAGAGAAGGATAGACCCAGAGAGTCAAAGACAGAGCTGGAGAGGCCAAGTGCCTGAGACCTGGGCGCCAGCACAGATCTCAGTGCTGTGTTAGAGAGGAGAGAGGGCAGAGGGAGGGGAAAAAAACACTCCCTCTCCCTCCCTCCCTGCCCCCTTCCTACACACTCGCAGGGGGGGCACAGCCCAGCAGCCCACGGGTGTTGACTGAACAGAGGGATAAAAGCCAGTGACTCACAGACCCACTCACAGACCGAGCACAAAAGCGAGAAGCCAGCAGAGAGGGGCTCTGCAGGGGGCTCTCTCTCACCCCCTCTCATTCTGGAGGGGCGGGGGTATATGTGTGCGCGTGCATGTGTCTCATACACACACAGGGAGTGACAATGACTCCTGGGGCTAGAGCAGGGAGAAAGCAAGACTGCAGTATGGGGGGACAGTCGGATGCACAGACAGACGGACCTAGAACAAGAGGACAGTGTGTGCAATGCAGCACAGTGAGACAGACACACGCGGGAAAACATCGGATGCTCAAAGTCCACTAGTGCTCCAGAGAAGGAGGGGTGACAGACAATCAGATGGACAGAAGATACCCTCACACAGGCTGAGAAGAAACTGGGGCCTCGGGCTTTCAGAGCAAGAGGGGAAGACAAGGGAGAGCAGGGGCTAAGGGGCCAAGCTCCATGGCCGCTCTGCCATCCCTTTTTTTCCTCATCCACGAGTCCCTCCCGCACCTGCTCGCCCCGAGCACCAGCCAGAGCCAGGGTGACCCAGAGCCTGGACCAATACACAGTAGGGCAGGAGCTTTTCTGGAAGCCCCTTCCTTCCAGAAGCCACAGATAGAAAAGGCATGCCGCCAGCCCAGGGTAGCCCAGATTATCCCAGGAACATGAGGGCCAGAGAAGGGAGAGTCTGGCCTTTGACAGGGGACCTTTTGAGACTCAAAAGCCATGGCAGACCAATTGTACCATGCATTATTCTTCATTCCATAAAAAAAGGAATGAGGTCTTAATATGTGCCACGGTGTGGGTGAACCTCAAAAAACTTAATGCTCAGTGAAAGAAGCCAGATTCAAAAGGTCACGTTTTCTCTGACTCCTTTTATATAAAATATCCAGAATAGATAATCCACAGAGCAGAAAGCAGATCCATGGTTGCCAGGGACAGGAAGGGGGAGGAGAAACAGGGAATAACTGCTTAACGGGTATGGGACTTTATTTGGGGGCGATAAAGAAAGGTTTTGGAACTAGACAAAGGTTGCATAACATGGGAGACACACTAAATGCCACTTAGCTGTTCACTAAAATGGTTAATTCTGTTGTATGAATTCCACCTCGATAAAAAAAAAAAAAATGTGTTTCATTTTTTAAAAAGTAGGAGTTCGCTAAGCAGATGCTCAGGAAGGGATTTCCAGGTGGAAAGACCAGCACGTACAAAGGTGTAGAGGCGTGAAGGCAGGGGAGGGGGGAGGTATGGCCGAGTCGGGGGAGGGATTTTGAAGCTGGAGACTGTAGAGGAGGTTGTGGGGGGGGGCACTTGACCACGTTTTGGAGGTGGGAATATATGATCCATGCCGCCTTGCCAGGAGAATGGGGGAAAACCCGAGATGGGGAGACTGGGAGGAGGCTGGTGTCTGAGCCACCAAGTGCAGGCTGCTGGAACTAGTTAGCCAAGGTCAGACTGGGAAAGCCAGGCTGGAACTAAGAAATGGGGTGAACAGGGAGAGGCACCCTTCTGCATTCGGGCCAGATAGGGCTTAGAAATTCGATTGGTCACTTAGTCATCAAACGTGAATGCCTTCTGCTTGCAGGACAGTGTTCTAGGAGCTGGAGACACAGCACTCAACAGAAAGACTCTCCCTGCCCTCCTGAGGCACACAGCATCCTAGCAGGAAGGACCGAAGATAAGTCAATATATCATATATACATATATACATACATATATACATAGGATGACACCCAGCAGCGAGAAGCGTTCTAAAGACAAATCGAGCACAGCAGGGTCAGAAAGGCATGGGGGATGCTATTTTAGACCAAGCGGTCCGGGAAGGCCTCTCTGAAGAGGGGACTTTGGATCAGAGAACTGAAGGGCATAAGCAAGCATACACATCTCAAGAAAGAGCCCTCCAGGCAGCAGGGACAGCAAGTGCAAAGGCCCTGAGGCAGAAGCAGTGTGTTACATTTAGGGAAAGACAAGGGCAGGGAGGCTGGAGCAGCATGGGGTGAGGAGGGAAGGCAGAAGGGGAGCCAAAAGGTCTTCCCATAGATGGAGGGGAGTGGTTTTGATTTGGTTCTACAGAGACATGCCCTTGAGGGAGGTGGACCCTAGTGAGGACGGGAGGTAGAAAGGACAAAGGGAGTCATGTCAGGCTCCCAACCCCACCCTCCCGCAGGAAGTGAGAGCAGGGAACTTCAGATAGATGCCCGCACACAGATGCAGAGCTGCCACACGAAGGAAGAGGAAGAAAGCTCAGGGAAGGCTCAGACAGAGGGCCGGGGGGGTGGGGGAACCAGAGGAGCTGAGCAGCGAGCCGAGGCCCCCACACAGCCAGGAGCTCCAGGATGACGCATAAGGGGACAGTGGTGGCAGCCGGGGCTCTGCACGAGGTGTGACGCACGCCGCCTGCTTGCAGGCTTGCAAGGCGGCCAGACACAGATGGTGACGTGTAGCCCCGACAAAGCCCCCAGGAGAGGGGGGGTGTAGAGAAGGAAGAGGGGGGATGGGAGCCATGAGGTAGATAGAAGGGCAGCGGGATCTGTGGCCAACTGGACAGACAGGAAGCCCGTGGCATCTCCAGAGCCCCCAGAGAGAGGACACATGGATAAAATCATCCAGACAAACCCCTACCCTTGGGGAGACACAACCAGAGACACAGCAATCCTCACAACACAGGGAGACGTGGCCAGGAGGAGCCCTCCCTGACACACAGACAGACATCCCCGCGTGCTCCTCGCTGCTCATGGACGGGACTGGCCAACACACACACACACACACACACACACACATACACACACACACACACACACACAAAGGAAGAGCAGCTCCTCACACACCCTGGTGCATGGGGACAGGTGACCAGGCAGACCTCAAAAAGCCTGACATGAACAGACATGTAAAGACCCTCCCTCTGAGACAGACGGAAAGACACTCTCTGGCTCTGGACACAGATTGGGGGGGACTGCCAGAAGGGTGAGACGGAAGGAAAGGGAAGTTGGTAGAAGAGAGATGAACATGAGAAAGAGTAGCAATGGCCACGTGCCACACCCCAGCCTCCCCGCCTCCCAGCTCTGGGTCCCCCTGCCATGCTAGGGTACCAGGCCATGCAGAGGCTTTGACCCTGAGGCCTGCCCCACTGTGGGGGCACAGTCACTGTTTGTTGACTGAACACATGACCGAATTTGCTTGATGTCTGAAGGTCACTCTGGGAGGCCAAGTGCAGGCTAGATCATGGCCACAGGTGGCAGGGGCAGAGAAGCCAGTGAGGACACTGGAGCATAGCCCAGGGGAGGTGACAGAACCCAGGTAAAGGCAGGGTGCTGGAATGGAGAGGAAGGAATGGGGCAAGGTCCATTTGGGGGACCATGTGAACAGGAAGGAGGTAAGGAGGGGAAAAGGGAGCGAGGACAAGGCCTGGGGTGGACCTGGGTGCTGGATAGACCATGGTGCCTGTGGAATGTCCTGGAGGCTAGTATATAGGAAGATCTGCCCCCTGGGGATGGTCCCGAAAAGGGAGTGGTGAGGTCCAGAGTGAGTGAGGTCAGCAGGCTGGGGCGGGAAGGGAGAAGAGGGCAAGACACAGAGAAAGAGCCATGAGCACAGGGATGCAGAGTCACCAAGGTCTGCAGAGGCAGGACCCAGGTTTGCTGGCAGGTGGGAGAGGTCGCCATGGGAGCCGTTTTGGGGGGTGGGAACAAAATACAGCTGGACAGGGAAGGAGAGGGAAGTGAAGTGCTGACATGAAGACAGCCCTGGGACGGGAAGGGGAGGAGAAGGATGGGGCCTGGAGGAGGCGGTTATGCCCTGGGATAGATGGACCCGGTGTGTGGACAGGTCAGGGGCTTAGCTCCAAGATTCCGGCTAGAGACCCAGTGGCAATGGGTTGACTGTGGGCAAAGAGAATTTGCAAAGGGGGCTGGGGAGATGTGAGGGGCAGCAGGCAAGGGTGAGGCCAGAGCTGGAGTGGACACACACCCTCCCCCAGCACCAGCCAGCTCTCAGCCACCACTCGGAGACAGCGAACAAAGGAAGAAAGGAGGAAAGAGAGAGAGAGACAAATAGAGCCAGACTCACCTGGAAAAATCTAGATGGAGCCCCCAGGAGCAGGAGAGGAGAGGCAGAGGTGGGGGGAGCAGTGAGCGAGGGGGAGGCGGTGGGTGAGTGGGGACACACACACACACACACACACACACACACACACTCCTGTAGTGACTCACAGAATGGAAGCAGAATTCAATAATGGCTTAGAGACAAAGCAGGGGGAGCGGGAGAGAGGGAGGGCGGAAGACACACAGCCCGGTCTTAAGAGGTACAGACAATTGCTGAGGGAAAGAACAAAGATGAGGAACTCTGGGAAGGGAAGCAAAACTCGGGAAGTTCTCAGACAGTCAGAATGTCACCCAGTGAGAACCGCACCGCCCCCGCTCCACAGTAAACAATAACAGTAAAAACAGGACAAATAGGACGGGGTCAGGGGGTGGCAGTCACTGGAGAAGGAGGCTGTTGGGCATTGGGAGATCTGGGTCTTACTCAGGAAGGTGGATCCACAGGTGTAGACACATGTAAAATTCACTGAGGTTTTTCATTTAAGGTTTGTGCATTGTGTGGTATGTAAGTTATTTTATTTAATTTTTACTGAGGGAAAGGATAAGAGAGGGAAGGAAAGAGGTCTGTGTCAGACAGGGAGAGAGGAACAGAGACACACACACACCACAATGCCCAGGTAGGAGCAAACCCTGACAAAGTCTGATGAAAAGGGACATGAAAAGGTAATGGGACCAAGGAACACTGACGTCTAGACCCTCATATGGAAAGGGTGGGAGACTCCAGGAAAGACTTGAATGAGGTGGGGGTCCCACAGGGCAGGAAGGAAATCACTAACACTGGCCCCCGAGCTAGGGGCACCAAGGGTGGAGTCTCCTGGAGCAAGTGTCTACCCCCGTGGCATGGCCCGGCCAGGGTGACCGGCTCGGGGCGGTGCCACAGACATGTGGGGCCAGGGGTGGGGATGGTGCTGAGGCTGGGGTAGGCCTCAAGGGGTGCAAGGTGTGGGGGGGGGGCTGTTGGCGAGGGGCCCAGGAGCTCACCCAGAAGGGCAGGGGGGCGATGGAGGCTGATGTGGGGGCCGAGATGGCTCAGCAGTGTGCAGGGAAAGACAACAGGGGGCCCAGCAAGGGGCGTTAAGAAAAGGGCCTAGAACTAACTCCCAGACACACAGACGGACGGATGGATACACAGACAGATCACCGTATGCTTATCCGCAGAGTGAAAACAAATGCCGGACAGAGCCTCAGAGATGGACGTGGAAAGAGAAAAAGAGAGTTTGGGGATGTGGGAGAGAGACAGAAAATCCAGATGGAGCCGGAGAGGGGATGGGGAGTAGAGAGCAAGAGGGTGAGAGGAGATCTGTCTCACACACACACACACACACACACACACACACACACACACAGCTGGGCAGGAACAGCTGTCTCATGATGAGTGTTCTAGGAAGAGCAGAGGATGAGGACCTCCCCCCCCCCCCCCGCCCGGGTGGATGGCAATGACCGTCCAAGTGCTGAAGGGGCAGCAGCTGCCCACCCTGGAAAGCCAGCAAGCCTGCAGGGACGGGAGGAGGGGAGCAGGCTCAGGGACCCCCGACTGGGCCACACAGATGCGAGCCTAAGCCTGCGAGGCTCCGAACAAGTGTTGCAGGCTGAGTAGATGAGGGGAGAGCCTGTTGTGGGACACAGCCACACACGTGTGCGCACGCGCACGCACACACACACGTGGCTGTGTGGTCAGCCTACCTCCTGCTGGGGAACGCAGAATCACTCTAAAGCTCAGAGGCAGACAGACGGACAAAGAAAGACAGACAAAGAGAGGGAGAAAGACCGAGAGGGGGAGGGGGAGGGGACAGACACAAACACAAGCAGGACGCAGAGGTCTCAAACCAGGCTGTGCGACGGCCCTGAGGGAGGAGCTGAGAAAGAGAAGACCGAGAAGGAGACTGAAGGAAGGAGGATGAAGAGAAAGATCGACTGAGGAGGAGAGAGATGCACCCGAGCCCCCCTGGGCCGCCTCTTGGAGCGGCTTGAATGAGGATTTTATATCTGAATGAATGAAATGTCTGAATGCATGTGAGGTAGAGCCCGTGCTGGATTCAGGCAACAGCGAGGGAG
>NW_022631163.1:1341805-1350488 GCF_010015895.1 Lontra canadensis
TCATGCACATCACACACACACACCACACAGCCACTCCACCTCACACGTCCCTCACACACACCACACACCACACTACTACCACTCACATACCATCCCTCACACACACCACACACACACACACCACACTACTACCCCTCACACACCATCCCTCACACACACCCCACACACACCACACACACACCACTACCCCTCACACACCGTCCCTCGCACACACACCACATATATCACCCCCCACACATCGCTCACACACCACACACCATCTCTCACACACACACACCACTACCCCCACACCACTACCCCTCATGTACACCACACACACACACCACACACACACACCACTACCCTTCACACACTGTCCCTCACACATGCCGCACACCTCCCCTCACACATGCCACATGTACCACACATACTACACTACATGCATGCCACACAGATGTTATGTACACCCCACATGTGCTACACCACACGTGCCACACACATGCCGCATACACACCATACACATACCACACGTGCGTGCACACAAATGTAGGAAGCTCAGAGAAAAGGCAAGACTCAGATAAGCCCCCGAGATAAAGGGGAAGGAGAAAAATGGGAGATAAACACAGAAAAGCAGGAGACTTCCATGGGCCTTTCTCTCCCTTTCCCAGTGTCCATCTGGATGTCTGTCTGTCTCCCTCTTGGGCTTTTTCACACACCGTCCCAGCCCCAGGACTGAGAAGATGTGGTGACTCGGTGGCCATCCCACCTTGGCTCTGCTGGCCCCCACCTCCGGGCCTTTGCCCCCTCCCTCACCTGTTGCTCCTCACCCTCAGGCCTTGCTTGGCCCTGCCTCCTTGAGGAACCCCTGGGCCCTCTGTTCACACTCAGGACCCCATCCCTCCTCTCCCGGGACCATCTGCTCTGCCTGCTCATCAGTCCCAGACAGGAAGTGCCATGTCCAGCCTGCTTCCCAGAGAGGAGGGCAGAAGGCCAGAGGGACAGACAGCAGGACCACATGTTTATTGGGGGGATGAATGAATTAGTGGGGGGACCCCAGAGAAAGAGACAAAGCTGCTAGAGCAAGAGAGAGCTGGACAGACAGAGACAGAGATGGGGGGAGGTGGGGTAGAGGGGGACACACTCCACTGACATCAAGGGCAAACCACAGGGGGCGGAATGGAGCAGGAATTGCCAAGAGGGTAGAAGGCAAAGAGGACATAGGGCCTGCCGGAAGCAGCATTTACCAAGGCCAGGCACAGAGGAGATGCTCAGGAAGCCCACAGCCCACAGTACTTTTAGGGACCCACAAAAAAAAAATTAATTGCTCTTCAAATCAGAAGACAAATAATCTTTTAGCTCAAATTTTTTTAAGTAAACCCTGCACCCAACATGGGACTCAAACTCATGACCCCCTATGGGTGTGACAAAGAAAAAGATGAACATTTAATGAGACCACTGCAAGGGGGAGGCCTGGGAGGGAGCAGAAGCAGACAGATGACAGACAGATGGACACACAGGCAGAGCTACACGGAGAGACACAGACCCAGGACCCCATGGGTCACCCTCGGAGGCTGGCACAGGTCTCTGGGCACTGGGTGGGATGAGCCCTCGGGTAGAAAGGGCTGGGGACACCGAGGGCTGGAGGAATGACAGACAGATGGACAGAGCTCCATCCACCCCCCACCCAGACCTCCTTCCCCAGCTGTTCCCATCTCTGTCTCTGTGTTTTCTTTGTTTCTGTTCGTCTGTCTCTCTGCAAACCACAGCTTCTTGGAGCCCACGAGAGAAAAATGGGGAAAGATGAGAGCAAATGCAGACAATAGGCCTCATGGGTGTGTGTGTGTGTGTGCACAGGTGTGGTGTGTGTGTGTGTGTGTGTGCATGTGTGTGTGTGTGTGTGTGCACATGCCTTCAGCACAGGGTCTGGTCAGAATTTCAGGAGGTGGAGAGGAGATGAAAGGAGCAGAGGATGAACGAAAGAGAGCCACAGCCAGGAGGCAGCAGGGAGCAGGGACGTGCACGTGCCCCACACACACCGCAGCCCCACACATACACGCACACACTGCACGCTTTGGAAGTGCAGCAGTGGAAAGGAGGCTGGTGAAACCACGGGGAGCAGAGGCAGGGAGGGGCTGAGAAAGACACATCCGGCACAGAGGGCCTGCCACAGAGACACAGGCGGGCGCAGGGGCTCACATCTCCGCATGGGCCATGGCCGCACGGGCCACGGCCACACAGGCCCAGGACAGATCTTCACTCCGAGCTTTCCACATGAATGTCTGACCGAATGGGCCAGTAACCCACAGCAAGAGCCAGTGACCATAAGCCAGAAGAGCACAGACAGACAGACACATTCTGAGAGAGAGAAGGGGACACGGGGGCCAATGGGCAGAGAACAGATTACAGACCCCGATGGACACACACACAGACACATGCCCCACCCTCTCTAGGTGGGAGGGGATGGGGTGGGGGCACCAACTATGGTGTTTTTGTGGGGGCTTCTCTGTATCTTTCCTACTTTGTGATGAGGATTATATATTATTTTTTTCATGAGGGAAAATATCTAATTTTCCTCCAAGAAAAAAATGTATGCAGAGTAAGAGGTAAACCACTGAAGGTGCCTGGGGGGCTCAGTCAGTTAAGCATTTGCATTCAGCTCAGGTCATGATCCCGGGGGCCTGGGATCGAGTCCCATGTCAGGCTTCCTGCTCCACAGGGAGTCTTTTCCCTCTGCCCCTTCTCCCTCTCCTTCTCTCAATCTCTCTCTCTCAGATCATTAATTTTTTTTAAGAGAAAAAACAGTGAAATCAGGAAGGGAAGGTGGAGAGGACAGGGGGTACCAGGGGCCCCAGTCCCCTGGAGTGGTCTTGAATCTGGACAGTGCTGTGGGAGGAACAGGCAGCGGAGCTGTGAGACAGTGGTCCCAGGGGACTGCACACCTCTCACCTCTCCATTCTGTCTCTCTCACGACAAGTCGAGCAAAAGCAAACTGGACAGAGGCCCAGAGGAGGGAGTCAAAATCAAAGAAGGAGCCAGAGACCAGAGGTGGGAGAGAGAGAGGCTTTCCTGCCACCCTTCTCTGACCGGACACCATCCATGTGAGACCATCTGGGTGCACCAGCTAGAATTTCCCCAGTCCTTCAGCTCTTGTTCTAGTCAGTGAGCTTCGTGAACTGGTTCAACAACCCTTGCAAGGTCCAGGGGGTTGGGGATAGCTCCAGCAGGTGGTCTGTGGCTTCTGAGATGTGTTTTGAAGGATGAATAGGAGTTTGCCAGGTTGCAGAGAGAAAAGAAAGGGCATTCTCCATGGGCAAAAGCATGGAGGTGTGGGAGCACCTGAGGAAGAGTCAGAAGCTGGAGAGATTGATAAGGAAGAAAATCTGTGCGACAGAGACACAGAGAAACTGGAGAAATAGACAGCGGCCAGGCACAGAGAAGAAGAGAAACCAGCAATGGCCCGAAACGGAGAGACACATATAGAAACAGAGATAGAAAATCAGAAGCACACACAGCTGCACTGGAAACTATAGAGAAGTGGGGGAAGGGGGTGAGTAGGGAAGGGAATAGAAAAAAACAAAGAAAAAAGTGTTGAGACTGAGAGCAAGGGCCAGACAGCCAGAGAGAGCTGGTGAGGCAGACAGAGGAAAGAGATGGAGAGAGACAGAGAGAGACACAGAGGGAGACACAAGCAGAGAAATGCAGAGCGAGATAGAGAGGTGCAGAGAAAAGAGGCTCCGACTTCCCCCACACCCTGGGAATTGGAGGGGGGTCCTGACCACCCCCCAGCACTGTGCAGGTGCCCTCTCCACCTACCATATGGGGTGAGTGCTTTGTCCCTGTCCCTATTGGGGCTGAGACACATCCCTGGCCTGCTGGCGCCTTCCTGAGCACGGCCCCTGCCCGCCCCAGCACACATGAGCCCTCCCAGGAGTGGCCAGTGCGGTGTGTGCCCTCCGTGCCCACAGAACCAGCTGTACACTTTGGGGTCCAGGCCCCAGGAGCCCGGAGCTGAAGCACCAATTTCCTGGATTTGTGTTAGACACAAATACACACACCACTGGAGAAAACAGAAACATGGGCTTCGTACTCCATGGATACCCAGGTCTACACTCACCCCAGGAGCCTGCAGGCTATCAGACACCCAGACAGGTGTGCATACAGACACACACAGCCCTGGGCAAACAGATGCCCAATCTCCCAGTCACATACCCATGTGAACAAAAGGTTGACACCACGAGACACAAAGTCCTGGGAGCCCAGACTCACAGAAGACCTGCACACATGCCCACACACACCCACACAGCCGCGCATGAATAAACGGGCCCACGCACACAACCTCATGAACATGAAGGCATACACGTCCTAGGCACACACTCCCAGGAGCAAGCAGAAGACACAAGCCACCAACAACCATGTTCCCATGGTCCCAAGAGCGCACACACCCATGGTGTCTCTGGGTGTCCGTGCTGACCTGGGTACCAGGGAATTCGGCTTGTGAAAATCCTACTGCAGAGAGACATGTCTGAATTTTGAAATTTGCTTTTAATTAGACCATTATTATGGCCAGAGGTGACACACAGATGCATGTGTGCTCTGATGTAAAAGAAATTTCTTCCTATAGGCTGTTGCACAGAACTACCCAGTTGGGTCCCTTTGTGGTGGGGAGAAAGGGGAGGAGAGGAAAGGTCTTTGGATTTTTCTAGAGGGCCCAGGAATTTTGTGGCTCCAGCCCCACCCCACCGCAGCACTCTGCGGGAACACACAGCAAACCCAGACACATGACCCCTTAAACACACCCACAACCCCACACCGGCCCGACCGTCCCACCAGGCCCCCAGGGTGCTAACTGCCACCACACACCCAGGGCATCTGCGACCTAAACTGCTCATGCTCTGGGAGTCCTGGCTTCGTGGCTCACACAAAAGCCAGCCTTCCGCTAGGTGCAGATACCTACACACAGCAGCCACATTCCAGATCTGGAATCGTGTCTCCAGCCTGATCGTGTCTCTCCCTGGCCTGGAGCCCTCTAGCCACCAGTGGGGCCTGAACGAAGGCCCCTCTGACCACAATCAGACCTCACATCCCGCCCCGCTCACTCTGAAGCACACGGTAGATGCTCAATAAACCACTGGTCAAACTCTGAGGTCTGTTTGTGTTTAATCAGACAATATGCAAAGTATTTACAACCAATTCTGGATCCCCCCTCCCCACCAAGCCTGGGCCGTGAAATGTGGGACCCCCAGGCCCCACCCAGCTCTGGGGGGGGGTCCCCTAGGCCTCTGCATAGTCATCTGAAATCTACAAAACACTGTTTATTTTTTAAAAAAGAAGAAGAAGAAGAACAGTTTTAGGACACCTTATACAAAGGGCCCCGGGCAGCTGGAAGTGGGCTTGAAAGCGCACCGGGGTAAGCGAGCCCAGATTTGACCGGGACAGACAGCAGACTTGCGTCATAAACATGGATGAAAGGAAAAGTTGAAATTTCATGGGCAGGCCCCACGTGGCCTCCTTCCCTGCTGGTGGGGCCCGCCTGGCTCGAGAACCCCCAGCAGCAGGGGTGTTATTGCTATGGTGGGGGGCTTTGTGGGGGGAGAGGCACAACATGTCCAGGGAAACAGAGCAGGGGAACGTTTTTACATGTTAAATATGGACACATATGGAGGAACACACACGTGCACACACACAACACACATACACATACGTAGGAGCCCTGGGCAGCAGGCCCACAAACCGTCAGCCACCAATTTTAAGATGGGCACACTGAGGCCCAAGGAGAAGCCACCACATACTCCAAGGCCAAACACCAAAGCGAGGGCCAGTGCGCCTCTGGACGCCCCTGGCTGGGCTCACCAGCTGATGCCAGGCCACAGAGCAAAGCAGGTGCAAGGCCCACAGCCTCCCAGGAAGACAGACACTGCAGCCCAAAGAGGATGCAGGGGCCACCCACAGTCCCACAGCCAGGTCTGGGGCCTGGCAGCAGATGCTCACCCTCTCATTAGGTACTCCTTTCCCTACTCATGAGTTATGGGGTGCCCCCCTTAGGGAGGAGAGCAGGCGCCAGGCATTGAAATGACACAGGACACACTGGGGGAAGGAAGACTAGGGGTTCTCTCCTGAGGCCACGGCCTCCCAACCACTTGGATCTTCTATTTCTGTTTGATTGCCTCCAGAGCCCGGGAGCTCACTCTCTTTCATGGCTGGCTAGCTCCAAGGATGAAAATCCACCCACAGTCTGATTGACATCTGCTATCTGACTCCTGCCTCGACAGCCCTCATTCCTAGCTCCACCCTCCGTCTGCCTCCTCTCTGTCCCTGCACAACAGGCCTGCTAGGCGGGTGGTGGCAGCAGCCTTGGGCCCCTGGTCCCCTGGGCTGCCCCAGTCTGTCCATGACACCTCCAAGAACAATCTTGTTGGTTCCTGAGGAAGACAGAGGGAGCACCGGGTTCCGAACCCACCTCAACCCTGAACTGCTCTGTGGTTTTGGGCAAATCACATCCCCTCTCTGGACTGTCTCCCCATGGGTACTGTGAGGACAAGGAATTGGTGATCTCTAAGGGTCCCTCGGGTCTAAGAACAGGACTCAAGGGGGGGTGCCTACGCTCCCCACCAGCATGAAGCCAAGCTACACTTCAGTTGCCCAGCCTGGGAGCCACGGCAGAGGAGTCTGGACCCAGCAGCTTCCACCAATAGGTGTTTCTGAAATGGACGGCAAGGGGCAGGGTGGCAGGCAGGCCGAGGGCCTGGGCCTGCCTCTCCTCTTTGGAAAGGTTCTTCGGCCAGCTCTGGAGGCAGACCTGGGGACACATGGAAGTGGGAAGGGGCCAACGCAAGGAGCAGCCTGAGGCTGGGGAATGGTGTCCTCAGCCTGTCCTTCTCCCCACTTCCTCCCGCTGAGCTGCACAGAGCCCCATGAGGGAAGGCTGGGAGGATGCAGGTGGCTGGAGCAGGAGTCTGGACGCAGTCACCATGCCAGCCTTGGACCCTGTACCCAGGGCTGCCCCGGGCCCCAAACCCTTCTGTGCCACAAAAGAGGGAGGGGCCTCATCACTGGCGAGTCAGCCCCACAGAGGGGATCAACGTGGGCAGGCAGAGGGAGGCAAGACCTGACATCAGGGGCCCCCCAGCCCAGGATCCAAGCCAAAAAGCCCGTCTGGCCCTGCAGCCTCCCCCCTATAGGTTCTCTCCGGGCTGGTACTGGGGCTCCGTGGATGTGAAGTAGTCCTCCAGGAAGGCCTGCAGGTACTCGAAGGTGGGCCGTTCCTCTGGCTCTTTCCGCCAGCACTGGCACATGAGGTCGTGCAGGGACTCGGGACATTCAGGTGGGCAGGGCATCCGGTAGCCCCGCTCCACCTGGTCCAGCACCTCTCGGTTGACCATCCCTGTGGGAGGGGGGAGGCGTGAGGGGACGGGCTCCAGTGAGGAAAGTCGGGTGGGGGGAGGAGGATGAGGACAACCGAGAGGGCCTCTCGCCCAGGATGGGGGAGGGTGACCATGGGTAACTCCCCTCCCCAAGGCTGAGAGCCCCAACCAGAGAGCTCCTAAGATCAGATGCTCAACCTCTTTGTTATACAGATGGGGAAAGAGGCCTGGGAAAGGGTATGGCTTGCCCTAGGTCACCAGGGCAGAGAGGATTCAGGGATCAAAGATAGGGCACGGGGAGCCCTCTTACCAGGGTAGGGCACCCGTCCCTTTGTCGTGAGCTCCGTCAGCAGGATCCCAAAGGACCACACATCTGACTTGATGGTGAACCGGCCGTAGAGGGCCGCTTCTGGAGCCGTCCACTTGATGGGGAATTTGGCACCTGCAGGAGGGAGAAAGGTCAGGGGAGGCTCAGGAGAACCTCAGGACAGCACTGCCAGGAGATACCACTTCCATCCCCTGCTGGACAGACGCAGAAACAGGCTCAGAGAAGGCCAGATGGCCCCAACCCAGACCCTGCGCACCTTGTCGGGCTGTGTACTCGTTGTCCTCGATGAGCCGAGCCAGCCCGAAGTCAGCCACTTTGCACACAAGGTTCTCTCCAACCAAGATGTTGGCAGCACGGAGGTCCCGGTGGACATAGTTCATCCGTTCCACATAGGCCATGCCTGAGGCAATCTGCAGGCAGAACGCCAGAGGCCCAGCTCAGGGACCATCCCCACCCCCGCCCCCCCCCCCCGCCCCGCCCTGCCCGCCCCACCCCGCTGGGTCACCCTATCCTTCCCAGTCTTCTGACTAGGGAAGTCAGCTTCCAATAAACACCGCTGGCACAAGAGGCAGGACCAGCACTCGGCAGGAAAGAGGAAATGCAGGACAAAGGGCAAGGGCAAAGGGGAAACAAGGTCAAGACCAGCCTGGAAGCAGGGCAACCGTAAAAAAGAAGCCCCAGAGGCCCCACAGACGAGTGCCAGGCCGTGCCTGCTGTCCCCAGTCCCCCCTCTGAGCCTGTTTTCTCATGTCAAATGGAGGGACAGCCACCCCCGCCTCCCCTGATTGGGAGAAGGATTAATGAAGAAATGACTGTTGAGCACCACCTACAGCAAGCAAGTACTAACGCATGTTTGTTGAGTGACTGAGTAATCTTTACAGAGAAGAAAACTGAGGCCTGAGGTCCTACAGCATGTTGCTGACCTCTGATACCCAGCGAAGGGCTCTTTCCTCACCCAGGGATAAATGTGGTGGGGTCAGAGAGGTGGCGGGGGGGGGGGGGGGGGGGGGGGGGG
>NW_022631163.1:1350588-1512282 GCF_010015895.1 Lontra canadensis
ATGCCGCCTGGAGGGGGCGCTCAAGAGGCGGCAGCGGCGGAGGTGAGCGGGACCGAGGCTGTGAGAGGTGGGAGGGGCTCACTCACCTGAGCAGCCATGTCCACCAGCTGCGGCAGCCGCAGGTACTTCCCTGTCTCCCCCTTGAGAAAGTCCAGCAGGCTCCCTGGACAGAGAGGAAGCGGCACTAACTAGCCCCTGCCCTGCCCTCCCAGAGCCAGGAAGCAATGACTCCCGGATCCCGTCCGCCCGGGGCAGGTCAGCCTCGGTGTAAGCGGCGCTCATTTCAGGCAAACCCACCTCTGAATAAAGTCTCCCTCAGCATCTGTCACTCAGCAGGCAAAGCGGGATAGGAAACAACCAAATGTCTCCAGGAGAACAGAAACTGTGGTCTGTCCCCATCACAGATATTACCCAGCAATTAAAAAAGGGACAGACTACGGATACATGGGACAAGGATAAACCTCGGATGTAAAAGATAGCAACGTGAAATTCTAGAATAAACAAACCTATGATGGCAGAGGGCATGAGTTACTGCCTGGCTCTAGGGCTGGAGGCCACTGCCTGCACCAGGCAATGGAAAGCTCCTGTAGCTCGACTGTGGTAAGGGATCCCCAGAGGGTCCATTTGTTAAAACTCACGGAACTGGACCCTTAACATGGTGTATTTTATCATTTGTAAATTATGCCTCCAAAAGGCAAATTTTGAACAATTGAATTAATTTAAAAATTAAGTACAGGTCAAGCCAGGACCTTGACCTAGATGTGGCCCAGCTTGGATGGCTGGAGGACTTCTCTTTAGCCGCAGAGCGGCAGGTGGCATTGGAAAACCAGCCAAGGGGAGGAGACAAAGTACATTGTGGGAAATCATTAAAAACAAAAGGAAATGAGAAAGGCAACCATTGGCGTAAGAAGTTGGTTCTACTCCATTCCACCTTTTAAAACATACACCCTAGATCTGGGGGGATGGGAAGCGCATGCCCCCCCCCCCCGGTCTGGAAAGGGGCTGCCCCATGCATCTTTGTGCCAGTCGCCTGGGTCTTACCCTTGCTCATGTACTCCGTAACGATGTAGATGGGCTCCTCGGACACCACAGCGTACAGCTGCACGAGCTTCTCATGCCTCAGTTTCTTCATGACCTGGGCCTCCTGCAGGAAGGCCTCTGGAGACATCGTGCCTGGCTTCAGGGTTTTGATGGCCACTCTGGTGGTTCCGTTCCAGGTCCCTGCGGCGGCAAGGGGTGCAGCAGGCTGCCTCAGTGACGGTGTCCCTAATCTCATCCCACGGGGCCCCAGAGGGGCCTGCCTAGCCATGTGACCAGTCCAGCCGAGGCCCACGGGACACTCCACAGGAGGCTATTACAAGGATGAGATGAGTCTCTGGTACACGGTCAAGAAACAGCAGTCGCTGAGCTGTTGTTGGGGCTGCCATCAGTGGGAGTGTCCCCAAAAGCCACACACGTGCCTGACAGATGGAAGATCATGGCTCTAACTCAACCACTGTCTCCTGAGAGACCACGTTCCTTCCAGGAAGCGTGCGGAAGGTGAGTCGGGAGTGAGCACATGAATGGGGCTGGGGAGGGGAGGCAGAGCCGGCCTCAGAACAAAACCACTGCAACAAGAACATGTCTTGAGCCACACTCTCAAAAAGTAAGGCCTGACCTGGGCCAGGCCCACGAGGGCTCAGAGGTCAGACCAGCCAGGGTCTGACTCCCAGCTCTGCCTCCTGATAGCTGTGAGACCGCGGGGCGGTCCTTTCCCTCCTCCGGGCCTGTTTTCTTGCCTGGGAAATTTGGATGTTAGAGTGTCTCCCCCCCAGGGGAGACAGGGGGCTGTTTGAGAATTAAGTGAGATTCTAGGCACTGGGCCCAGCCCGCCATGAGGGCTCCGTAAATAAGAGCTACACTTGTCATTTGATTATTATCACGGTTTTCAAACTCTGAGGCTTTAGGGGAAGCCGTGTGCTAGCCCAGCATGTTGAATCCGAGTTCTTGTGCCAACTGGACCCAAGGTGCTTTGATGAGTGGCCCAAGACCCATTCCTCCCAGTCTCTGGGCCTCCACCCAAGGGCTGGGGCCCAGGCCTAGCTCTAGGGTCCTTGCAGCACAGGATGTCTGGGGATCTGTACCTGGCTCTCCCTGAGTTGGCCTGCTGCTACCACACACACAGGCCAGGAATGGATTTTTCCAGCCCCCGGAACATCCCTCTCCCCTCTCCCCAGCTCAAAGCCAGCACCTCCCCTTTCCTGACTTGGCCTGACCTCCACCCAGCAGCCCTCTCTGCTCTTCCCCGAAGGGAGGAACATAGATGCCAAGTGCACGCCAAGTGCATGCCAAGTGCACGCAGTGGCTTACGAGACTGGCACACGGTGATTCCACAGCAGAAGCCATGGGCTCCTACACATCAGGCCTGCCTCACGCCAGCCTCCCCGATCCCTCTGTGTCAGCAGGAACCAGGCAGCAGAAGGTGGCCTGGGTTTTGTCAGGGCTGCATGGTGTTTGTTTTCAAAAGACAGTTTGCCATTTCTCCAGGGTTAGACAGGAGAGCGTTAACAGGCCCAGAACATGCCAGACCCTGGGCTTCCAAGCCCTCCCTCTGTGAGCAGAGGCGTCTCTTCCCATGGCTAAGTGCTAACTTGTGGATGCATGGGGTGGGGGGCAGCGTTCACTCACACCCCAGAGTGGATCCTCTTATCCCCGCCCCCATTTCACACTGAGGAAGACAGACACAGAGTGGAGCCAGCTGGCCCAGACCACACAGCATCTTCGGGGAATCGTGATGCCCAGCCCCGAGCAGCTCTTGGCAAACAGGTGCCATGGTCTGCAAGAGGTGTGGGGGAGCTCCACATGTAAAAGAGAGCCCAGTGTTCAGTAGGGGCAACAGAGACTCATGGTAGTAAAGCAGGGGGGCCTCGGGCTGTCCCGTGGGATGGACATCCGCCTGGTTCTCTGCTGGGGACACCAAAGCCCCCCCCACAAGAGGACCATGGCTTCTTCTGGGGGGCAGGGTCAAGGTCTTACCCATCCACACCTCTCCGAAACAGCCCTGGCCCAGCTTGACCTCCAGCCGTAGGGACTCCCGAGGGATCTCCCAGGCATCCTTGGCCAGGCCCTGAGTCTGGGGCTTGGACGTGGGGCACACGGTGGTGAGGCGGTGGCACAGGCCATCAGCATGTTCTGAAGACAGAGGAAGGGAGGTAGAGTTCAGGCCAGGCATCTGCTCTGGGGCCTCTCTGTCCCACAGTGTGACATACACATGGGATGCACGCAGGCTCTGGGGACACGTGGGCTGCCCTCGAGGCCAGGCAGGTGTCATCAGGGGCTGTCACCACCCCCTCACACTGCCTCGGGCTTCTGCTCCCGGAGTTATTCACGTATTCGTTAATCAGACTTTAAGGGGTGGTCACCTCGGTGAGCACCAAGGACACAGTGGGGGACAAGCCCAGGAGAATCCTGCCCTCAGGGAGCTCCCAGTGCAGGAGGAGCCCAGCTTCACTTCATCATCTCCCAGGGCCACGAGTGTGATGGAGGAAAGCAGTGTGTGCAACAGCAGGTAGGCTGGGTGGAGTCTTGGAAGGCTTCCCGGAGGAAGTGTCACCTGAGCTTGGAGCTGCAGGAAAGTGAGTGGTTGACTAGGGGCCACTCCAAGCAGAGGGCACACCACCTCGTGCATGTGCCAAGGTCCCGAGAGAGAAACAAGCCTCTAGGTTGCATGAACAGGAAGGAGGCCGGAGGGGCTGCAAAGGAGTGAATAGGAACAAGGGGCCCTGGGGAAGGCAGGGAGGCCGGCCAGGCCTAGAGCACCCACAGCCTCAGACGCCACGTGGGGGTCTTTATCCTGAGATTCCCAGGTAACCTCGGGAAGGTTTTGCTGTCAGGACCAGTGTTCAGAATGAACTGTGCAATGACAGCCAAGGAAGCAGAGGGGTGCCAGGTGGCGGAGGGTGTCAGGAGGCCCAGTGGACAGAGAAGGAGGTGGCCCAGGATGAGGAGTAACTGGTGTTCTAGAGATAGGCCATACCTGCACATGGAAGCCATGGCCACAGCCACGTGGGGACTCATAGAGACCCACCCATATGAGGACACACTGACCCTTGACCTTCAGGGCCCCCAGGGAAGTCCGCATGCCCGCCCCAACGACCTGCACCTGTGCGTGTGTGCGCGCACGTGCGTGTGTGTGTGTGTGTGTGTGTGTGTGTATACACATACTGGGAGCCCTTGACCTGGCTCCCTTGCCCTGGCTCCCTGGCCTGCCTCCTGCGCGCTCCCTCCCTCAGCAGCAGCCAGGTCTAGCCACCACCTCCTCTCCCAGTAACCGGTTCAGACCGGTCTTAGGGCTGCAGAGACAACCAACACCAGCCTAAGCCCCCTCCCTTCCCTGCTCCCCTCTAGGCAGCGTCCCCCTCCCCAGCTAGCTGCAAAGGAGGAGAAAAGAGGAGGGTGGGCATGGTGGGGGGAGGGGACAGGGAGGAAAGAGGAGGAAAAAGAAGAAGGAGGAGCAGAGGGGGAGAAAGAAAGAAAAAGGAGGGGTGGGGTGGGGAGAAGGAGCCCCACACTCTCAGGATTATAGAAGCCCCAGGCCTTCTTGGCCCCAAAGCACCACCCCCACCCCCAGACCCTGTGTGGAAGGTGGCGCCCCCAACCCAGCGCCTGCCCGCCTGGCCCTCACTGGAGTAGTAGGCCACCAGCTGCTGCAGACTGTTGAACTGGGTGCGGGAGGTGATGTAGAAGCCACCGCTGTCCAGCTTGCGGATCTTGTAGTGCTTCACGTTGAGGCCCTTGGCATTGTCAAAATCAGACACGGAGAGGCAGTAGGCTCCTGCAGGGCGGGGACAGAGAGGAGCAGTGACCCCCATGCCCAGCATCCCCCATCCCTCCAGGCCACAGGACTAAGTGCCCTTCTGGACCTGCCCAGCACTGGAGGACTGGGAGGCCAGAGCGGCAGCCCAGCCCTGGGCTGAGCCAGGTCTGGCCTACCCTCTCTCTGAGTACCCAGTCCTGGGGTGGCCATCAAGGCGGGACCCAGTGAGCCAAGGGGCCCCTGATCAGAGACCCTCCCCAGGCATTCCTGACCCTGGCAAGACCTCCAAGACTGAATGTATACCCCAACTGTGGGACCCGGACAAGTCACCTGCCCGCTCTAGGGCTCAGTTTCCTCCTCTGCACGACAGGGCGACTCCCTCGGATGTCAGGAAGATCTGAGACCACATGTGAGAGGGCCTGGCACATAGTAGGTGCTCAATAAATGTTTGCCGGGAGCCAGGAATGGCCCTAGTGGCTGTGTGTCCCTGGCTTGCCTGCTTCCCCTCCCATGGGAGAACTCTGGGCCCCACACCTTCCTGGACCCCAGGCTCAGGCAGGAGCGGGTGGTTGGCTGAGGCTGTGGCATGGGCAGGAAGCCACACACTGGGTATAGCCTACATGCCACCAAGGCTCAGGGGCCATCCCTGGTGACCCCTTCCCTGCCTCTCTTGAGCCTGGAAAAGCTTTTGGCTGGGAAATTTTCCTCCTGCCTAGCAGGCCTGGCTAGGAGCCTCTGTTAACCAGAGTCCAAGAGAGCCCTGGGATTGAGGCTTCAAGAGCCGGAGAAAGCCCACTCCAGAAGGTGGGGTACAGCCCCCCACAGCCCATGGCGCTCTGGGTAATGCTCAGGTGTAGCTTACCATCTCCAGTATAAAGAAGGGGAAAATGAGACCAGAGAGGGAAAGCAGCTTGCTTCAGGTCACCCAGCAAGTCAGGCACACAGGACAGCAACCAGGTCTCTAGAGCCTACATCGGGCAACCATAGCTAACAGATGGCCCAGGCCATGTACACATGGATGCCCGTGGCCTGAGCTGAAAGCCAGGTCCTGCCCATGTGTGTCTGTGCACACACACAGGCATGCCCACATCCAGCAGCCCCACGCTCATACAGGGACACACTCCCCAGGCCCCTAGGCACAAAGGCAAACCCACAACAATCCATTCCCACACAACAACACCCAGACAAATCCCCCTCCACGTGCACACACACGCCTGGACTCACACATGGCCTGCACGGCCACACAGCTGCTCACATGTGCACACACGTAGCAGGAGGCCCTGCTTCCCATCTCCCACTGAACCCTAAACCCACACGACGTGGCCCAGCTTTGTTTCCACGCAGCTGGGTCACCAGCAACCCACTGGCCAAGGGCTAAAGAGAAAGAGGTGACCCGTGTTCTATGGCTGGGGGAGGGACAGAAGGGGAACAGGAACCCGGACTGCCGCAGAAGGGCAAAGCCGGCTCCTAGCACCTACTCCAGCTCTAGAAGCCTCTGGAGAAGAAGACCAAGAGGGGCCTACTTCATCAGCACCCACCCAGGGAACAAGTCTTTTGCTGCATGACCCTCAGGCCTCCCGACAGCCTGCACCCATACGTCATCTGAGGAAACTGAGGCCAGAGAGGCTAAGTGTCATCGTTTACCGCATCTCTGGCCACCCCCAGCTAGCTCAGTGTTCCTCAGCTGTAGCTCCCTGCCTCTCCTGCCCCTTTCTCCTCCTGGAGGGCTCTTCCTACTCCACTCCAGGTACCAACCTCCTATTCACTCCACAATACCCAGCTCAAACAACCCACAAAAGACTCCATTCCCAGTGGCCAGCAGGAGTGCTCCTACCTTTCGTGGTCTCACTTTCTCGCACCAGGAAGGTCCCTCTTGGGTTCTCCGCATTGAGCAGTAACCGCTCTGACTCCCGTCTGGTGATCTTGCCAAAGTACCACCTGGGGCAGGAGAAAGGAAGGTGGCATTGGTGATTTTGGCTTCCATAGCCCAACTGCGCCTTTCTCTAGGATGTGGCTGGGGCCCAAGGCAACCAGACCACCCACTGCAGCCCGGGAGAGAAGCTCCCAACCAGCAGGTAGGGGGCGGGCAGGAGTCCAGGTTGCATACTCACTCTTCAGCCTGGATAGAGTCGGAGGGCGCCACATAGTTGCTGGGGATGTAACCCGTCTGTCCCGTGCTGAGCGAGTGGGCCAGCCACCAGTCACCCTCTCTAAGGAGGGGGAAAGGGAAGGAGCAGAGGAGGAGACATCAGTGGGGGGCCCCAATGCTATAGTCTTCACAGGTGCTGTGCTGGGGGTCCCCAAGGCCAAGTGAGGCACTGGGAGCTGCAGGGCCAGCTTGAGCTCTCGTGCTGCCAGGCCAAGCCTGGGACTCTTTCTCTCCCCAGCCCAGATGCCTCTTGGCCCAAGCTGACTCAGACGGACTTCGTCCAGGACTATGGCAGGACTGACCAAGGTCAGCCTGAGGCCTAAATTCACAGGGGCAGAGTCCTGGGATGGGAAGTAATTTGCTTCCCTTCAGCTAGACCAAGACGTCTCCAGATGCCAGGAGCTGTCTGGGGAATGAGGGAGGGAGCTCCCTGTCTCTGGGAAGCAAGCAAGTTGTAACAGGAGAGTTGATTCCTGCCTAAGACAGATATCAAGTCAGATCTTCAAAGCCTCCCCAAGCCTGAGATTTGGAAGCAGATGAGACCTGGGTGGAGGTAGGGGATGGCCCTTTGGGGGATTGGTGACAATCCAGGCACTAACCCCATCAACTAGAACAATGCTTGCCTTTTGTCACAAACCACTGGCCATCCCTAAGGGGCTCCTCAGCAGAAAGCTATAGGCCTCCCCCTGCAGCCTACCTGTCTACAGGGGAAACTGAGGCCAAAGGGGGCTGGGGCTTGCCCAGAGTCACACAGAGTCATGTCAGAGGGGCTGAGGTGGCAGAGCCCCAATGCCCAGGGCACTTCTACACTAATTGTCCCACGAGGAGGAGATGGGGACAGGGGCAGAGGAGCTCCCCACACGGTCGGGTCCCCTGGGCCTAGGTGGGAGTGGGGAGGGGGCAAAGTACCTTTGCAGCCATCTGAATGTGAACCAGGTCTGGCTGGAGCGGGGGTCCAGAGACACAGAGGAGAGAGGAGAAAGCGAGAGCCCAATAGGAAAGAAGAGGCAGAGATGGGGGTGGTGAGAGAGAGAGGCAGAAAGAGTAAGGAAGAGAGCAGGAGAGCAGACCGGGGACAAGGCGGGGCAGCCACAGAGGCCTCACATCCAAAAGCAACCAAAGGGGACAGGGACGGGTCCAGAGGGAGTGAGTGAGGGGAGGCCAACGGGAAAGGCTGCCAGTGGGGGATAGGGCTCAGCTCCCTTCCATTCCCACCGTGCAGATGGGAAGACAGGCCAGAGAAGCAAAGGCCTCTGCTCAAGGTCACACAGCCAGGCCTAGGATCCTGACTCCCAGGTCAGAAGGAATCTTCCCCTACAGGGTACGGTGGGACCTGAGAGCCTGCGGAGCTTCTTGCTCCAAGGCTGCCGTTGGACCTCACCTTGACCATGACCCTGAGAAGACACATAGCCAATAGGATATGCTCCCCCTTCCTCACTGCCAAGGCCCAGAGGAAGAGGTCCTTGCCCACAGTTGCACAGTCTGGACTCGAACCCGGATCCCTGGCTCCTGGTTCTTCTGAGCTGCCTCTGTCATAGTCTTCAGCCCATTATGAAGATTGAGAAGTCGAGGCAAGGAGAAAGCAGGCTACGAGAGCTCTCCAAAGACCGGTCAGAGTACAGGTGAGCACCCAGACCTGGGGGCTCAGTGGGGATGGCTCTAGGCTGAAGCAGAGGGTTGAGGGTGCCTTCCGGACAGCAAAGGGAGTGTGACCAAGGCCATGAGGAATACTCAGCCGTGTAATTGCTGCACGCACGCTCAGACAGGGGCACAAGCTCACATGGTGGTCTCTGCTGGAGAGGGGAGGCTCTGGAGAGAGGTGGCATTGGAAGCCCAGGACAACCAGCCATCTCCCTGTTGTACAAACACCCGGGGGTGTCCACATCTGTCTGCCCCATGTGATTCTCAAGGCCACCCTGTGAGGAAGGCAGGCCTCAGCCCCCAGATGAGGAAACTGTGTCTCAGAGATGTCAAGGGACCAGCCCAAAGCCACCCAGCACCCAGGCTGGAGTAACCTAATACTTTCTTTGTGGGGAAACTGGGGCACACAGTTGGGCAAAGACTTGCCCAAGGCTACAAAGCAAGAACTCAAGTCGCAGGGAATAGCTGAGCTTTTCCAGTCAAAGCCCTCATTTCACCAATGAGAAAATAAAGCACAGAGAGGGGCAGGGATTTGCCGAAAGCCACACAGCAAATCAGTGGCAGGGCAAGGTTGAGAACCAGGTCCCGGAGTGCCCACAGCCAGACACACAGCAGGCCCCCTGAGATACCTGCAGCTTCCCCAGGCCACTCAGAAGCTCAGAGACCCTCAGGAGAGCCAGGGGAAGCTAGAAGAGGAGGAGGCAGCAGCGCTGGGGCAGGAAGCTGGGCCAAGGTCTAGGTCAGAGGCTGCCAAACGAGACAGATTGACTAAGCCAGAGTCTGCAAACTGGCCAGCCTCTAGGGAGCCTCCATCCATGCACTCGGAGTGGCAGGCCGACAAGGAGCAAGGTGCGCAGAGGCCAGCCAAGCAGAATCAAGGGGCGAGGCGGGCAGGGTCAGTCCTGCTGGCATTACCCAGACTTCAACCTTAGTCAGCAGATCCTCCAGCTGACATCAGCCCACATGAGTTTGGGGTTTCAAGTCCAGGCTTAGGGTTTTATTTAGTTCACAAGGCAGGGTGAGGTGCAGCACGATCTCACAATGGACCCAAGGTCCAACTCTGACCTGGCCCCAGCGTGAGAGGCATCTAAGAGCTTGAGCTCCAAGAGTCAGACCGTGCTAGGCACCATCCTGTTCACCCCCTTTAGGCTACGTGACCTTGGCCCTGCCTCCATTTCCTCACCTATAGGATGGAGATACTCAACGCCTCCCTCCAAAGATATAAAATACCAGCACAGGGCCTGGCACACAGTAAGGGCTCAATGTACATGAGCCGATAGTATCTTGATTTGGCTTTAAAAAGAAAAACAATGAAATCCGTGTCTCTATGGCACCCCTCCCCACTCTCCAAAATGTTTTTAAAAACCGAAGTAGCAAATTTAACTAACTAACTAACTAACTAAATAAATAAATAAATAAATAAAAACCAAACCCGCTCAGTCCCAGTCTCCAATAAGGATTTGCTGTGTGACTTTGGGCAAGGACCCTACCTTCTCTGGGTCTTAATGTCCTCGTCATAAAGAGGGAATAATAGCCGCAGAATCTCCCTTGCAGACAAAGTGTATAAATCCGTCAGCCGTGAGCTGGGCTTCGGGTCAACAAGGATCATTAGTGTGGCCGTCATCTAGGCTTCCCTGTGAAATGGAGCTGTGCAGACACATCTTCCTATGTCAGTGGTCTGGAAGGCTCAAGTCTGCCTTGGGTCCCACATGAAGGGCCCCACAGCTTCCCAAATGGGTCCAGTCCCGCAAGGACACCAACCTGAGCCCACACTTGGAAGTAATCTATCAGGCTGAGCAGACTTACTATAGGCAGTGCCTTCCCCGGGGTCCTGGTCCTTATCAGATGGACTGGAAGAAGGGAAGGAAGGAAGGAAGGAAGGAAATAAAACACATTTCCTGCCATACCCGTCACCTTCCCACAGGTGGCCGGCAGAAAAGCACTGGATCGGGGTCCTCCAGCTACAGTTTTACCTCCCAGCTGCTGTTCACTAGCTGTGTGACCTCAGACAACCGACCTCACCTCTCTGAGCCTCAGGATCTTCTTTTCAGACCCTAATCCTTTAGCCAGCCAGGCTGGTGTGTAGATGGGGGATATGGCAGCTTCAGAACCTGGGAAGTTACTCTGGTTTGGGCACTTACATTTAAGTCCCTTGGGTTGTTGGGACTGGTCAGACAAGCACTTTGGGGACTGTGGGCAAGCCAGGGTTCCCTGAGGCCCCGGGCCCACAGTCAGTAGGGCGGCGGCAGGCTGAGGCCAGGGGAAGCTGCGTGGGGAGGGTGAAAACGTATCCCTTGCCCCAGGGTGGGAAGTGGAACTGGAGAACAAGGGGGGAGACATCAGTGCCTGCCCGATGGCTCCCCCAAAGAAGCTGCTGGAGTCTGGGTTGGAGGAAATGTCAGTTTGGGGAACAACCCAGAGTCGGAACCTGAAGGGCCCCAACTCCTAGAGACTCAGACACCCGGGCTGGGGGTCCGGGACAGTCAGACATCAGATCCCGGTGGGCTTCCTCAGATCCAGGCCACATAGCACGTGGGATTCTGCAACCCAGGGCCATTAGGTGTTAAGATCCAGGGAGCAGGGTCCCTAGGCTGGCTACTGTGAGGACCCAGGCCCAGTAAGCCCTGGCCAAACCCTAATGACAGGCAGACTAGTCCTTAAGCTCTCCTGCTCCCGACAGCCAGTCCAGCCACCAGCCAGCCTCAGGAAGTCCCTCACTCAGACTGGGCCAGGGCTGGTGGCGGGAGTGGGAATAAATCGTGGGCCCTAGGCAACAATGGGGGAAGGACATGCAGTGTAGTGCCTGGGTGGCTATGAGGCCTAAACACCTCAAATCTGGGTGACTCATCTGTCACTAAGGGCTCCCCACCCCTCCCCTTCCTCTGTTGTCCCAACCCCACACCACTTGACTTCTCAGGCAAAGGGGTTGCTGAGCACCGGTCCCCCTCTCCAGTCATGGCGCCTCACTGCTATCCAAGGACTTCCCATGGACAGGACTGAACCACTTGTGGCCCCAGGCCTGGCCCAACACCCTCAGCCCTACTTGGAAAGCAGGAAGAAGGGAGGGAAGGGGCCAAAGGACAGGGGAGGACAGCCCTCTGGCTCTAGGTGAAAGAGGCAGAACCAAAGCTTCCAGAGCATTCCCCCCCACCACACCCTGGTTGCTCAAGCTGTGGCCCCAGCCTGAGGTGCCCTTCCCATCACTGCGGGGAGAGATTCCCCGGAAGCAGACACCCCTGCAGGGCCCTTTCCTCCCCTCCAGGGTCCTTGGGCTGCTAAGGAGCCCCTCCTTCAAGGGCCGTGGGTAGGAGGACCTGCCCGCCCCTCCCAGCTCTGCCACCACCAGCTGTGCGACCTCGAACAAGTCACCTCACCTCCCGGGGCCTCAGTTTCCTCCTGCACAAAAGAAAGCAAATCAGAGTTTCCAGCTCCCAGGGCTGTGGGGTCCCCACGACACCAGGCTGGCACATGGGGCACAGGAAACGGGGGATGAATGCTAGTCGTCATCTTGCTCGACAAGTCCAGGGAGGCAGCCCCCACGGTGCTGAGCAACAGGTGATCTGGGGACCCATGAAGGTGGCAGACCCGAGAGCAGCCCCCCAGGAGCTCCCAGTCTTGGGGAAGCCGATGCAAACCGCTGGAACTGCCAGGGCACCAAGGAGCACCAGGACTCCGACACACAAGGGGCGGAAAGATGGGGAGAGAGCTGCTACCCAAGTTCCCATCCCGGCTTTGCCACCTGCTAGCTGTGTGACCTTGGTCAAGGGCCTTCACATCTCTGAGCCTCAGTTTCCTCACTTGCAAAATGGAGACAGCCCCTCCCCCGTCACCAGAGCCCTGGCAGGATTGCATCGAGACGTAAATACAAGGACATGGGTAGAAACGCCTGGCACAGCACCTGGCACCTCTTTTCCCTTTTGCCTCACAGAGAAGGCCATCCGGAGCTGGATCTTGAAGGATGAATAGGAGTTTGCCAGGCAGAGACGGGAGAAAGGTGTTTCAGGCAGAGGGAACAGCATGCACAAGAGTCGGGAGGCATGAATGAGCGAGACACACTCGGAGCTGCTGATGTCCAGCCTTGTTAGCCAGGCCTTTGAGGATGCTAAAGGACCAAGTCTACGCTATCCCTAGCACCTTCTGGCCTTTCCACACGCCTAAGGGTACCCCACCCCTCCCAGCCCCACACCCTCCCACAAGCTGCCCTTCTGAGAGGGACTGCGTTCCATCTCTTCTACCAGCCACAGACCATCACTGTCCTTCCTTCGAGGACTTGCTTGAACCTTCTAGTCCCTGCAGTCCCCACTACAGTGGGGGGCACATAGCAGGGACCATATGCCCGAGCAGACCCTGGCCCTGCCCTCTGCCTGTCACTGGGTCTGGACCGGAGCTGGGCACCAACCTCCCCGAGCCAGGCTGGCTCTGGGAAGGTCCCTTCTCCCCGCAGACCTCACAGGGCCAGCACCGGACCCTGCATGCAGCTGGCCCTAAGCGCAGGCCAACTCGGCAGGATGGAGAGTGGGCAGGCTAGCAGGAAGGTGGATGGGGAGGAGGCATGATGCAGTGAGTGACAGGGGGATGGCAGGACCCTCCCCAGCCTCAGCCCACGGTCAAGGTCAGGATCTGGTCGCACTGGCTGAGGGGAGGGCCTCAGCTGGGGAAGCTGGAGGGGGGCAGCCCGGGCAGCCAGGATCCGCAGGCAGGGACATGCAGTGGAGACACATGCAGACAGCAGCACCCCCACCCCCGACCAGCAAAGCCCCCCAACCCCAGCCCACCGCCTATGAAATGTGTACACACCTGACATCCACCTTCCTCCTAAGGGCCAGCGAGAGAGAAGCAGAGAGAGGGAGAAGCTGAGAGGGGGCTGGAGGGAGCAAGCAGGAGCCAGGAATTGGGGGGGGTCCAATGGGATGTGGGGGTACACAAGGCCCTGCCAAGGGCAGGAATGCAGGAGGTGCTGAGCTCTGCCCCCTAAACTGGCAGTGCCTGCAGGAGCGACCCCGCCTCACTGTGCTGCTCCCCACCCCTCTCCACTGGACACATGACCCAGAGCCTGCACCCCACAAGACAGGCATTGCACCCCATCCCCCGTACGCTCCTGACAGGGAAAGGAGAGAGGAAAGGGGAGAGGACTGACCCCCACCCTGTGGCTAGAGCCCTACCCATGCCTCACGAGTTCCCTCACCACTGCCTCTGCTCCCCTGCCCACAGGGGCCCCAGGGCCGGCCTGGCCCTAGGATGTCCCACCCCAAGGCTGGAGTCTCTGGAGGTGAACCGGACATCCACACCCCATCCCACCGTCTCATCCCGATGCCCAGTTATAAGCCCCTCACTCTGAGCGCCCAGTATGCAGGCCCTGCCCCCTCCCAATCTGGGCCCCACCCCCTACAGCTAGAGACTCCTGCTCAACCAGCCTGTCCAGGCCCTCCAACCCCAGGTCCCTAAAGAGGGCACCACTGAGGGCACAGCCTCCAGCTTGAGGCTCTGTTTTCTGCAGTCCTGGGTCCTGGGCCCCATCCTGCCCTGACTGTATGCCCCTCTTTGAGTCTGGGACACTGTGCTGTATTGAGTTACTGAGCCTGGATCCCTTGCCCTGGGAGCCCTGACCGGCACCACCGGTCCCATCATCCCATCAGGCCAGGATGGTTCCCTGGACCTCGGCCAGCCGTGACACTAGCCAGGCCCACTGCCCATCACACTGCCCCTGGCTCTGGGATGCTCAGAAGTGGCTCCGGCCCAAGACTAGGTCCAGGGGATAGAGTCCCAAGAGAAGGTGGGGAAGGGGGTCACTTACGTGTTGTTGACAATCTGGAGCCGCTCCCCTTTCTTGAAGGACAAGTCGGTCTCTGTCCGAGACTCATAGTCATAGAGGGCCACAAAGGTGGTCACTCCACCTGCAGAGACGGGTGGGATGTGTCAGAACGGCCTGAGAGGGCTGGACAGGAGGGTCTCCCACAACCACCACAGCCCAGCCCAGAGGCGCAGTCATCCTTCCAGGGGTTGGGCCTGCAGTGTGTCCGCCTGTGTATATGTGTCTGGGCACCCCCGTGGGGGCACACAGGATGCGTGTGCATCTCTTCACACGTGAATGTCCCCAGTGGGCTCTAGGTTGATCCTGAGGATTCAGGGGAGTGCCCAGCTTCCCCGCGGTGTCTGCAGCCCCCAATCACAGGCCCCTTTGTGTTGTTCCCAGAGCCTGGCACACAGTAGGTGCTCAAGAAACAACCATGGGCGAATGAATGAACCAGTGAATAAAGGAATCTGCCCCTGGCTGGGTTATTCTGTTTCTCCGTGTGACTGGGTGCCTCAATGTATCTGGGGGGGATCTTGGCTCCAGGTACTATCCTCTTCAAGAGCCTGTCTCTGTCCCCCATTTTAGCCACAACCTTCACCCCACACACTTCCCCCCAAACCCCTCCCTGCCCTTTTGGCTCCTTCCCAGCAGCCCCACCTTCGAACACCCTACACATTTTCCAAGCCTTGCTGTTTTTCTCCCCCATGATCTGCATACTGCCATGTCCCCAGCACGCAGAAGGGGCACCACGAAGGAATGGGTGTGCTTGTGGGTCTGTCTGTCTCACTCGGGGATGTGTCTGTGTCTCAGGCATCCGTGAGTGACCCTGTGTCTGTGCACATGTGTGTTCTCACTGCAAGTGTATTCATTGGGAACCTCTAGGTGTCGGGGATGGTGTGGCTAGCTGAGCCTGTGTCTGCACCCTGTGTGCGTCTCGATCTGGGAGTTGGGGTTATTGTGCATGTGTGTTTGTATTTGCTTATGTCTGCATAGTTGTGTGTCTGCGCCCAGCCGAGCGTCCCGAAGTGGGTCTCTAGGTACACGGTGTGTCTGTGAGTATCTCTGACGGTGTCTCCAGCTCAGCTTGTTTAAGTGTCTGGGTAGGAATCTTAGGAGTTGTTGACTGTGTTTGGCTCTTTGTGAATCTCTGGGACCGCATCGTCATCTTTAAGCATCCCTTGCCTGGGGCTGCCATACCCCTGAAGCGCCAGCAGAGGGCGCAGAGGTGCATCACCGAGTTGGGCCGCCCCCACCACCCCCACCAGGGACCAGAGAACTCCTACCTAGGCTTCCCTGCCCCCTCTGCCACCCAAGGCCTCCTCACCTGACCCATCTCTGGGCTGACAAAAGCAAAAAGCAAAGCCTCAGACCCAGTCCCCACGCTGCCCTGGGCAAACAGCCCCCTGAACCTCTGGGCCTCAGTTCCCCCACTAAAATCCCATATCTCTAGACCCCTTTATACTCTACTCCAGATTCGCCCTCAAAGGCAATGAATATGCACCACACTTTCCAGTTTCTAAAGCCCTTCCCCACCCACAACCTCCAGGAAACCCCCAACAGTCCCCAAACCCAAGAAACCCACATACTCTTCCCCTTCAGCGAGAGAAGCAGCAGCCCGGAGGGGCCCCGCCCACAGGCGCCCACACTCCCAAGGCCCACTGACCAGCCAGCGGCCCCGCCCTCTGCGGGGAGGTGACTGTGTCTGAGGAGTTGAAGCCCCCGAACAGCTTGGGCTCAGCAGCTGCGGAGGGGAAGGCCGTACTGGGGCCTCGGTGGCCATCGGCGGAGGCTGGCTTGCTGGGTGTCTGTGAGGTGGGGAAGGCGCCCCCGCCGCCACCGTGGGTGTTCTCAGTGGGCTCCAGGCTGCGGCGCCGTTGGCTGGCATCCTTGGGCTTGCTCTTGTTGCTGCCCATGGTCCTGGCTAGAGAGGAGAAAGCACGTTGGGGTGAAGAACTGCTGGGCCTGGGCCCTTTAGACAGTCTCCACTCCCCTACCCATTCTACAGATGAGGACACTGAGGCCCAAAGAAGGGTACTGGCTTTTTTGGCTAAGTTAGACTTTCAGAGCCTCAGTTTCTTAATCTGTAAAGTGGGGATAGTGATGGAACCCATAAATGGCTTCCTTGGTACAGGGCCAAGCACAGAAGAAATGACTCATAATCAGAAGCCCTAACCTCCCCCACCTCCCCCTGACTCAGTTTCTGTCCGTCATGGGCCGGGATAGTATCTGAGTCATGTCTATCTCCCATGCACACAACACATGGGAGAGGACTCACTGAGGGTTTGCCGAGCAAACACATGACTGACTGAAATGGTTTCACGCCAGGGTGAAAGGTGCTAAAAGCTGCAACCAAGGCAGGGATACAGCTGGAAGCTGGAAGAAGGAAAGATGTCTGGGGGCTCACCCCAGCCATGGGGCCTTTGCACATGCTGTTCCCTCTGCCTGAATGCTGTTCCCTGACCACTTCACCAGAATAACTCATGCCTCCTTCAGTTCTCAGCTCAAAAGTCACCTCCTTGGAAAGTGTTCCCCAAATCCTTTCTGGCCTAAGTCCCCCTGACTTTTGTACCTCTCCTTGATAACACATGGCTCAGAAAAAAGCAAACTGAAAACTCTTCAGTGGTGCCCACTGCCGTGCCACCTCCTTTTGCCTCCTACCTCCCAATCCATAGATCCTGGTTGGCCCCATTCCCAGTGAGCCTGGCCAGGGTCTTCCCAACCATCAAGATCACCCCTCCCTCCTCCCTCATCTTGCAGCTCTGATGCATCATCACCTCACCTGGTGGAAGGCAGTGGCTGTCCCAGAGGACCTGGGAAGCAGCCTGAGGTCTCAGCACGAACACCAGGTGTGGAGTCAGGGGTCTTGGACTAGAGGCCCTGCTCCACTTCTCCCCGTTATGTGACCCTAAGCAACTCACTTCCCCTCTTTGGGCCTCAACGTCTTCATCTGCAAAACAAGGATAAAGCAGACTTCTCAGGGCTGTTGTGCGGATACGATTAGAAAGAGAAATCTCCATGGCTCTGACTCTTGGGTCACACTTTATCAGGCTCTGACTCCAAAAGTTCCAATGCTAAGAACTTCTCAGACCTTCTCTTCCTTCATCCCTCCCAAAGCCTGTTATGAGCATGAGCAAGGCAGGGTATGACATGGTGGTTAAGGGTAGGCTCTGGGGCCAGACTCCCCAAACTCAGATCCCACCTTTACCCCTAATTGGCTGTGTGACCTCAGGCAAATGACTTAACCTCTCTGTGCCCTATTTCTACATCTGGAAATGATGGGGTCATCTGGGTCCCTCATAAGTGATTGAGGCAAGTCACCCTACCACATCAGCTATTACTGCTACTGTGTAGTTCTGGACATACCGGCAAGGTGGGTTTGGAATATTCTCCAGGAAATGCTGGAGGCCCTGGAATGAGTCCAGAATTTCCTCTGGGAAACCGTGGGTGGGGAAAAGTACTCTTTTTTTTTTTTTTTTAAAGATTTTATTTATTTATTTAACAGACAGATATCACAAGATCCACAGGCAGAGGGGTAGGCAGAGAGGCAGGCAGAGACAGAGGAAGGGAAGCAGGCTCCCTGCTGAGCAGAGCTCAATCCCAGGACCCCAGGATCATGACCTGAGTTGAAGGCAGAGGATTTAACCCACTGAGCCACCCAGATGCCCCAGGAAAGTGCTCATGACTGGTTGAGGCCTTAGGCAAGACCACTGGCCCTGAGCACCAAGCCCAGGTCTGAAAGATCTCCTCCCTACGGGAACCTTAGCCAGTTCCTGCACCCCCCGGGCCTCATGCTGCCAGGCTTCACAATGTGGGCACAGCCAGCCTGCTCCCTGGGGACCATCCAGCTCTGAGAATGTGGGGCTGGAGAGGCCAGGAGGAGACCTCCTCAACAGCCCCAGGGATCACCAGGGCCTCCTGAGGGACCAGCAAATAGGCCTGGGGACAAAGACCAATTTCTATGGCAACCCAATCCACTGGGGTCATATGAGCACTCATACAGCCCATGTCCCGTGGGTCCTACTGACCCAGTTTCCCGCGGCCCCAGGCTTGATGAAAGCTGGGCCCCAACCACGGCATCCCCTACCCAATGGCTCCCTGGTACAGCATTCACAGCCCTGACTGTGCAGCAGGTGATATGTCAGTTAACAGAGGGACACAAAGATGAACTGGCCAGGCCTTGTGTCCAAGGACACATGTGCTAGCAGAACACTTGTTTGTGGGACTCTCAGAGGAAATAAAAAGTATATTTTTTAGTTATAATTTTTAAAAGTTTTTAAGTGATAGAACTCTCTAGGAGCCTGAACTTTCTTTAGAATGAACTAAATGATGAAGGGTGAGCCCCCTGTCACTGGAGGTAATCAAGGAAAGGAGACAGAGTCAATTGGTTGGTGTGCTGTGGCAAAAGAGGGAGAGCCAGGCCTGGACCTTGGGAACCGCCCCCTACCCAGCACCTAGAAAATGCATGTTCCCTCTTGGGAGGGGTTGAGGGAAAAAAAAAACAGCTCTTGGTCCCAAACTCTTATACTGACCAATACCACTCGCAGTAGGGCACTCAGAAAAAGTATGAGAGAGCTTTTAAGACCCAGGAAATGTGGCCTGGTCTCTGGTTGCAGTGTTTTTCAGTTTGTGGGGTTTCTGTTCTATTTGTTTTTGGTCTTTGTGGTTAAATCTGATTATCTAAGTAACACGTGTTTATGGAGGGGCAGGCGTGTGGTGGTTAAAAGCTAAGTACCAGAGTGTTTGAATCCTGGCCCTGCCACCCCAGCATGGGACCCTGTGCCTCAGTTTCCTCTTTGTCAGTCGGGGAGAACAGCAGTGCGCATGTCACAGGACTGTTGGGAGAACCAGCGAGGAAGGCATATGGAACACATTCAGGACAGAGCGGCATGTTGCTGGCCCTGCCCCGGAAGACAAGCAGCTGGGCATCATGGGATCGTATGATGGTAAACAAAACAGGACTCCATCTAGTGCCCTTGCCCACGTTCCCTGGAGGCAGGCCTGGGTCATACCCACCTCTACCTCCCCGGGGGCCAGGACAGACCTAGCATCTACTAATCGTTCTGGAAATATCTGCAGACCAGACAAAAGACGAAATGAGCACAGACACGATTTGCCTCCTGCTTTGTTCCTACGACGCCACACTGTGGACACCACGTATCACTCCTGGATATTCGAAAACTCCCAGGGCCTGGACCTGGGCGAGGCCTTGCTCCAAGCAGTCTACAAATCCTCATTAGTCCAATTCTCATGATAACCTAGAAGGTAGGTACTAGTGGCGTTCTTGGTTTACCCATGAGCAGACTAAGGCACAGAGAGGTTGAAGAACTTTGCGAGGTCATCCCTCGAGGGTGAAAGGGGACAGGGAAGCACATTGGGCAGGCAGGAATCAGGGGCTGCTCATGGGGTCTGCAAGGCGGACCTGTGGGCCTACCTCGCCCTCAGGACATCTCTCACGTGGAACTGCCAGATGCCCTTGGCAGCCTGTTCTCCTGGAAAAAGCCAGAAGTTTCCAGCTTTGACAGAGCAGAGTGTCCTCAAGGAAGGACAGGCATATTTAGGGTGGCGTCTAGTCCCTGCAGGGCTGCTGCTGTGCTGTGTGACCTTGGGAGAGACCACCCTCCCAGAGGCAGGACCCTGTCTCCTAGCCTTTTGGTTCTGGGGCCCAAACTCCAAGTCACCATGAGTTGCCCATTGGAGAGGAACCAATCCCCACATCTCTTCCGCCACTCACACACTCTGAGGTACAGATAGACCCTTGGGGGGCCCGGGGGAAGTGGTGAGGCCTCCACGCTGGGGTGCCTGAGGTTCCCAGAGGAAGGAGGCCCCTTTCCTCCGGGGAGCCACTCCTAACCTCAGGCTCCTGACCGCAGTCCCCAGACTGAGGGCCCGTGCATGAGAAGCATCAGGAAGCCGGCCAGCAGCACTTCCCCCTCACCGCCCCAGCCCTTCACGCTCCAGGGGTCCCCGACTAACTTGGCGTCTCCCCATAAGGCTGTAGCCCTAGCCCCACGGCCCGTGTCACCGTCTCCATGCTGGTTCTCCCAAGTCCCCAAGTCTTCCTCAAACATCTCCCTCCCCCACCCCCGCACTGGTCCCCTGGGTGGGGCACCTGTCTTCCAGGGCCTGGACACTGGAGTCCGGCCAGCAGGTGCACCCACCTTCCTGCAGTCAGAGGCATCTCTGTAAACCACGTGAACAATGGGGGCCTCTCTGCTTGGCGTGCTCCACGGAAAACCGGAAATGACCTATGTGCTCGTGAGAGTGGGGCCAGGTGAGCAAATGACGCCTGTGCACCGCGGGGACAGTCGCACAGCTAACCAGCCGGAGCCAGAGCACAGCGCCGCCAGAGAGAGAAATCGGCCAGTGCAGAATGTCCTCTGGGCCTCTCAGGACTTTTTCCTCAACTGGAAAAGGGGGACAACAACAATCTCTACGTCCCGGCGTCGGTCAGAGGACTAAACGAGCTGGCGTTTACCATGGGCTTGGTGCCGTGCTGGCGTGGAGTAGGCATGAGTTACTGTGGTTCTAGAAAGGAAGCTGGCACGTGTGTGTGTATGTGTGTTTGCGAGAGCATGTGCATCTACTGTCCGAGGTGCAGAGAAAGTTCTGGAAGGATTCCAAATGCTTCACAGTATTTCATCCAAAAGGTGTGGGACAGGGAGAGGAAAATGCCTTTTTTACTTTACATCATATCATGGGACATTTAGAATTGACATTGTCAAGAATTGTTTTTTAATCAGACACACACACACACACACACACACACACACACACACACATACACTGAAGAGCTTCCCATGACTCCCCTCTGGATGAGGCCCAAACTGCTCTCCGGGGTCCACCAGGCCCTGCACAGTTGGTGCTGTTGTGCTCTCCCATGGCCCCTCCGCTGGGGGGCACCACATTCTCCCTTACCTCCTGACCTGCCCATGCCCCCTCCCCAGGCACACAGACCCTCACAACATCCAGAAGAGTGTGGGCGATAAACTGCTGTTCGCTCCCAGCACACCCGCCCCTTCTTCCCCTACTCTGAAGAGCGTCACCTCCACTTCTTCTAAGGGCAGAGGGAGGCCAGGGGATTAGGACTTGAGAGGGAGGAATCCAGTCAGGCCTGGGTTCAAATTCTGCCCCCACTGCTTACTAGCAAAATCTTGGGCAAGTCACTTTGCGTCTCAGCTTCCTTATCTTTAAAATGGGGATGATAGTACACCTAACATCAGAGACTCAAACGAGAGAGGCCATGTGCCAGGCACAGAACATGTGCTCAAGAAACAGCTCACAGTGCTGTTTGCTGTCACTAGTAACCTGGCAGGGAATAAGAGGTGCACCCACCACTCTACCAGCTCCGCCTCCCCTACACAGAAGCAACACAGGGCTCAGAGGCCAACCTCTGACACCACTGACCATAACTCTGGACCTTCCAGGAAAACAGAAGCATCATAAAACTCCAGGCTTGGAGCTAGAATGCCAGGTTCAAGTCCAGCTTGCCAATTTCTAGCCAGGCAGCCCCAAGGGGCCTCAGTCTACCCCTTCTCAAAAATGGGAATCAGTGTAATTGTTCCCACATAACTAATCTTATTGTAAGAAAACATAGAGGTGGGGCACCTGGGTGGTTCAGTGGGTTAAAGCCTCTGCCTTCGGCTCAGGTCATGATCTCTGCTCAGCGGGGAGCCTGCTTCCCCCACTCTCTCTGCCTGCCTCTCTGCCTACTTGTGATCTCTTTCTCTGTCAAATAAATTTTAAAAATCTTAAAAAGAAAACATAGAGATAATACTTATAGAGGGCCTAGCAGATAGGAAGTGCTCCATAAATATTAGCTACCATCATCATTACTGTGCAAGACCTTTTTTAGATCCTTGCTCTTTTTTTTTTTTAAAGGTTTTATTTACATATTTATTTTAGAGAGAGAACGTGCACGTGAGCGAGGGGAGGAGCAGAGGGAGAGGGACAAGCAGACTCCACACTGAGCACAGAGCCCCAGATGTGGCTCAATCTTACAAACCTGAGATCAGGACCTGGGCCAAAATTAAGAGTCGGACGCTCAACTGACTGAGCCACCCAGGCACCCCAGATCCTTGCTCTTTTGTAATCACTCTTACAATGAGGCAAAGGCTTCCCAGATTCCTACTACGTGTCAAGCTCAGTGCACAGCCATGGAGGGGCTATCTGTTGGGGTTCATTAGGAGCCAGGGCCTAGAAAAGCCACTTCACAGGGAAAAAGTCCAAGAAAGACGAGCATGCCCACTAGTTAACCTTGCTCTGAGATCCTTGCCAATCCAATGAGCTAAGAATAAGAAAGGAAGTAATAAGACAAAATTAGAAAAGAGAAGACAAGGATCATCATTTGCAGATGTTATCAGCGCAGACCTGGGAAATCCAAGAGAATCCGCTGCAAAACTATGAAGCAAAGAGCAAATTAAGTAAAGTGGAAGGAAATTAAAAGTTAACACCCCCAAATCAACAATGTATCTATACACCCGCAGCAATCAGAAAATAAAAGCAAGGTAGTCTTGATTTTAGCTCAGGTCATGATCTCAGGGTCATGAAATCAAGCCCGCATCAGGGCATCAGTTTGTGCGCTCAGCGCGGAGTCTGCTCTGCTAGAGGATTCTCCACACCGCCCCCCACCGTCTCCCACTGCCCCTCTCCCACCTCACACTCGTGCACTCACTCTCTCTCAAATAAATTAACAAATAAAATCTCTTTTAAAAAAGAAAAGAAAATCAAAGAAAGCTTAGCATTATGAAAATATCGATTCGTCCTAAATTCATCTCACAGTTGAATGTGATCCCAATAAAAACCCCAACAGGATTTTTTTTTAATCTAAGTATATCAGTTTTAAAGTTACAACTAAAAGTAAATGTATATGAGTAGCCAGAAAAATCCTAAAAACAGTAATGGCGGGGAAACAGCCCGACCAGGTAGTGAAAATTACTGTAATTAAAACTGCGTCAGGGCATCTGGGTGGCTCAGTCGTTAAGTATCTGCCTTCAGCTCAGGCCATGATCTCAGGGTCCTGGGATGGAGCCCCATATTGGGCTCCCTGCTCAGTGGGAAGCCTGCTTCTCCCTCTCCCACTCACGGGCTTGTGTTCCCTCTCTCGCCATCTCTCTCTCTCTCTGTGTCAAATAAATAAATAAATAAATAAATAAATAAATAAATAAATAAGCTCTGTCATATCAGCACAAAAAACAGGAAAACCAATGCAACAGAATAGAGGGGGGTCCAAAAATTGCCCAAAACATACAGAAATTTAACACATAACGAAAGTGGCATTTCATGCTGGTGCAAAAAAAGGTAGATTATTTTTAAGATCGAGCTGAGATCAATGACCTGCCATGGGAAATAAAGTTGGGTTTTAAACCTACTCCATATGCCTATAAATTCCAGATCAATCAGATTTAAAACACACAAAAATAAAACCAAAAAGCTTAGAAAGGGGAGCAGAGAATAAATTTTCTAATCTCAAAATCAGGAAAACATTTCTTAACACAGGACAAAACCTAAAAATCATTCTTAAAATGATATATCTATTGACATAAAAATCTAAAATGTCTGCAGGGCTCAATAAATATAAACAAATTCAAAAGGCAAGAAGCTAAGAAAAATATTTGTAACTCATATGAGAGTCAAGGGTTATCCCCTTTATATATAATGAACTCCCACAAAATAAGAAAAATAATAGTCTATAGCAAACGAAATGGCTCTTCAACATATGACAAGACACTCACCTCACTTATAAGATTATGCAAATTAAAAGTACACAATTTCCCCAACCACAGCAGAATACACATTCTTCTCAAGGGCAAATGGCACATGGAACATTCTCTGGGACAGACCATATTCTAAGTCATTAAGCCTCAATAAATTCAAAAGGGGTGAAATCATAAAAAGTATGTTTCCAACCACAATATGATGAATTAAGAAATCAATAACAGAAATTACAAATATGTAAAAACTAACACACTCCTCAATAACCAATGAATCAAAGAAATCATCAAAACAATAGAAATTGCTTTGAGGTGAATGAGGATGAAGACACAACATATCAAAATGTATGGGATGTAGTAAAAGTAGAACTTAAAACTTAACTTATAGCTATAAATGCCTATATTAAAAAAGAAGAAAGAAAAAATAAATAAATGAAAAAGAGGAAAGATTGCAAACCAATAACCTAACCTTCCACCTTCACACAATAGCAAAAGAAAAGCAAATTAACCCTAAAGCAAGTAAAAGGAGGGAAACAAAGATTAGGGCAGAAATTAAAGGCATAATTTGCGACGACGTGGATGGAACTAGAGGGTATTATGCTTAGCGAAATAAGTCAATCGGAGAAAGACAACTATCATGTGATCTCCCTGATATGAGGAAGTGGTGATGCAACATGGGGGGTTTGGGGCGTAGGAAAAGAATAAACGAAACAAGATGGAATCGGGAGGGAGACAAACCATAAGAGACTCTTAATCTCACAAAACAAACTAAGGGTTGCCGGGGCCGGTGGGGGGGGGCGCCCTAGGGAGAGGGTGGTGGGGTTATGGACATTGGAGAGGGTATGTGCTATGGTGAGTGTTGTGAAGTGTGTAAACCTGGCGATTCACAGACCTGTACCCCTGGGGCTAATAATACATTATATATTTATTAAAAAACAAAAAAAATTATTAAAAAAAAAACAAAAAAAAGAAATTAAGGGCATAGAAAATAAAAAAACAGCAGAGAAAATCAACAAAATTAAAGGTTGGTTCTTTAAAAAGATTGACAAAATTGACAAACCTTTAGCTTCACTGAACAAGAAAATCAGAGAGAAGACTCAAATTACCAAAATTAGGAACGAAAGAGAGAACAATACTATAAACCTTATGGAAATAAAGAAAGTTATAAGGGCATGCTATAACTACTCCAACAAATAAGATAATTCAGATGAAAGGGACAAGCTCCTAAAAAAACACAAACTACCAAAAGTAAGAAGAAATAGGAAATCTGAATAAAGCTAAAACAAGTAAAGAGATTGAATGAATAATCTTAAAACATCTTACAAATAAAGACCCAGGCCCAGATGGCTTCACTGGTGAATTCTACCAAACATTTAAAGAAGAATTAATATACCAAGTCTTTACTAGGAACAGCACCCTAATACCAAAACCAGACAAAGACATCATTTAAAAAAAAAAAAAGGGGGGGGGGAGACAACTACAGACTGCTATCTCTTATGAATATAAGATATAAAAGTCTTGGGACGCCTGGGTGGCTCAGTTGGTTAAGCAGCTGCCTTCGGCTCAGGTCATGATCCCAGCGTCCTGGGATCGAGTCCCACATCAGGCTTCTTGCTCTGCAGGGAGCCTGCTTCTCCCTCTGCCTCTGCCTGCCATTCTGTCTGCCTGTGCTCACTCTCTCTCTCTCTCTCATAAATAAATAAAATCTTAAAAAAAAAAAAAGATATAAAAGTCTTTTAACAAAATACTAGAAAACTGGATTCATCAACACATAAAAAGAATTATACATCATGACCAGAATACAACGTTGGTTTAAATTCCTAAAAACGAATTAATGTAATATACCATACCAAATAGAATAAAGGATAAAAAAACACAATAATCTCAATAGATGCAGAAAAAGTATTTAATAAAATCCAACACTCTTTCATGATAAAAACACTCAATAAATTCCCTGGAATTTCCTGAATCTGATTAAGGGCTTCTGTGAAAAACTCTCTCTAACATCATACTTAAAGGTGAATCGCTGAATGCCTTCCCCCTAAGATCAGGAATAACATAAGGATGTCCAGTCCTACAACTTCTCTTTAACACTGTACTATAGGTTCCAGGCAGGGCAATAGAGAAGAAGATGAAATAAAAGGCAACCAGATTAGAAAGGAAGAAGTAAAGCTATCTCTGTTTGCAGAAGACATGATCTTGTATACAGAAATTCCTAAGGATTCCTATAAAAAATTATCAGAATAAACAAGTTCAGCAAGGTTGCAAGGTATAATATCAATATATAACAAATAAATTATATTTCTAAACACTAGCAATGAATAATCCAAAAATAAAATTAAGAGAACAATCTACAATATCAAAGGAACACTTAGGAATAAGAGTAACCAAAGAAGTACAAAATTTACACTCTAAAAAATTTCAAAAACTGTTGAAAGAAATTAAAGAAAATCTAAATAAGTGGAAAGACATCCCATGTTCATGGACTAGAAGACTAAACACAGCTACAGTGGCAATATTCTCCAAATTCATCTACAGACTCAACATAATCCCTATCAAAATCCCAGCTATCTTCTTGGCAAAAATTGACAAACTGATCCTAAAATTCATATGGAATGTCAAGGGACCCATAATAGCAAAAACAATCTTGAAAAAGAGAAACAAAGCTTGAGGGCTCATTCCTCTCAATTTCAAAACTTGGGGAAAAGCTCCAGTAATCAAGACACCATGGGGACACCAGGCTGACTCAGATGGCAGAGCACACAACTCTTTTTTTTTTTTTTTAAAGTTTTTTTTTTTTTTAAGATTTTATTTATTTATTTGTCAGAGAGAGAGAGGGAGAGAGCACAGGCAGACAGAATGGCAGGAAGAGGCAGAGGGAGAAGCAGGCTCCCTGATGAGCAAGGAGCCCGATGTGGGACTCGATCCCAGGACGCTGGGATCATGACCTGAGCCGAAGGCAGCTGCTTAACCAACTGAGCCACCCAGGAGTCCCGAGCACACAACTCTTGATCTCTCATGGTGTGTTAGGGCCCCACGTTGGGGGTAGAGATTACAATCAATCAGTCAATCAATCAATCAATAACACCATGGTACTAGCATGAAGACAGATGTATAAATCCATGGGAGAGAATTGAGGAACAGAAATAAACCCTCACATTTATAGGCAATTGAGTTTTGGCAAGAGTACCGACACCACACAACAGAGAAAATACAGTCTTTTTCAACAAATGGTGCAGGAAACACAGGATATGCACATGTAAAATGTGGAAGCTGGATACCTTCCTCAAGCCTTACACCAAAAATTAACTCAAAATGGATCATGAACCTAAATACGCAAAGTAAAGCTGAAAAAAAATCTTATAAGAAAATCTATGTATATGTTTCATGGCCTTGGTTTCCTAGATATGATACCCCGAGCATTAGCAACAAAAGAAAAAATGGATAAACTGGATGCCACCAAAATTAAAAACCTTTGCATCCAAAGGACACCATCAAGGAGGTAAAAAGAATTCACGGAATGGGAGAAAATACTTGCAAATCTTATCTGTGATAGGGGATCTATACCTAGGATATATAAAGAACACTTACAACTCAAAAACAAAAAGACACGACATAATTTTAAAAAATGGGCAAAGGATTTGAATAGACATTTCTCCAAAGGGGAACTACAAATGGGCAATAACTGTATAAAAGATGTTCAACGTTATTAGTCATAAAAGAGATGCAAATCAAAACCACAATGAGCTACCCCTTCACACCCACTAGGAAGGCTATAATTAAAAAGATAACTGGAAGTTGTTGGAAACGTGGCTGATGGGAACGTACAGTGGTGTTGCTGCTTTGGAAAACAGCCTGGTATTTCCTCAAAAGATTAAATATAGAGTTACCATTATGATTCAGAAGGTCTGCTCTAGGTATGCACCCAAGAGAAAAGAAAACCTTCACATAAAAACCTGTACGCAAATATTTATAACATCATTATTCATAATAGCCAAAAAATGGAAACCACCATATGTGCAGCAGCTGACGAATGGACAAATAAAATGTGGCCACTATATCCAGACAATGGAATATTATTTGGCAAGAAAAAGGAATGAGGAACTGATAACATGCTATGACACGGACGAACCTTGAAAACATGATGCTAAGTGAAAGAAGCTAGACAGAAAAGACCACATTTATAGTAAAGGTCCAAAATCGGTAAATCTATAGAAACAGAAAGATAGGTTGTTGCCTGGAGCTAGAGAAGGAACATCTGAGGGGGAGTGACTAATGGAAACACAGCTTCTTTCTGGGGTGATGAAAATGTTCTAAAATTGTTACACAACTCTGTGAGTATACCAAAAACCATTAAATAGTACATTTTAAATGGTTGAATTGTTTGATATGTGAATTGTATCTCAGTAAAGCTGTGATATTTAAAAACAAAACACTACAGCAGAAGGCCACTGTTCAACTATTAGATTGGCAAAGACCCCAAAATTCTACAGCAACCTGCCTGGTGAGAGGGAGGAGACACCAGGGGGTGGGGGTGGGCATCGACACAACCCACCGGAAGGACCATCTAACAATCTCCATCAAAATTATGACTGCACACACCCTCTCACCCCGCATTTTGGGATCAATCCTTAAGGAATCGTCCCACATGGATACTAAGTGTATAACTGAGGGTCTCCATCACTGAACTGTCTGTAAGCAGAGACTGGAAACAACCCAAGTATTCTTCACAAATTAAATAAAGCATGGTCTCCATCTACACAACGAAGACTAAGCAACCATGAAAAAGAAAGCAGCACCCAACAATCCCCAACGTACGCTGTCAAGAAAAAAGTTATACCACAGGCTACGTGTGTGTATGTGTGTGTTACACATTTATTCATGCCTCTCCATCTCCCTGGAAGGACACACCAGAACCCCTCCCAATGGTTGTCTCTGTCAAGGAGACCTGGGTCCAAGAAAGGCTTTTCCCTGTCTTCCTTTGTACTTTGAATTTTTTTTTTTTTTAACTGTGTGTGTGTGTGTATGCTTTTTCTTTTCCTTTTAGGAAAAAACACAGGCTTACCTGGTCTCGAATCCTGGTGCGCTCTCTCTCATAGCTGGCAAAGTCCCCTCGCTTCTCTGAGCTTGTGTTCTGCAAAGAGAGGGATAATTGTATCAGCCTTCAAGGTTGTTGTGGAAGGGCAAATAAGACAGCCTGTGCACAGGGCTCTCTGCTGTGCCTGTTTATTATTTATTGTTTATTAATAGGTCACCCTCTACACCAAGGTGGATGGTACCAGGTGGCAGCAGGGGGCCTCGGACCACATGTGCAGAGCATTGGCCATCCTCTCGGACTGGGAGAAGCCGGGAAAGGCTTACTGGGAGAGGCAGCATTTGAGAAGGACTTCAAGAATGAGAAGGAGGGGCGCCTGGGTGGCTCAGTGGGTTAAGCCGCTGCCTTCGGCTCAGGTCATGATCTCGGGGTCCTGGGATCGAGTCCCGCATCGGGCTCTCTGCTCGGCAGGGAGTCTGCTTCTCTGTCTCTCTCTCTCTCTCTCTCTCTGCCTGCCTCTCCATCTACTTGTGATCTCTCTCTGTCAAATAAATAAATAAAATCTTTAAAAAAAAAAAAAAAGAATGAGAAGGAGTTCCACAAGCAGAGATGACTGGGGACAATGCTCCTGGCAAAGGGAGCCATGCACTCAAAGACCCGGAGATAGGAAAGCCCTGGGTATTCACTTAATTACGCTTTCGTTGGTTCCTTCCACTAAGCTTAGCTGAGCATCTGCTAGACGCCAGCCACTGTGGTGGGAAAGACAGGCAAAAGCGAAGGGGCTAAACCTTCCAAGGGAGGAATTATAGTGATGGGGACAAGGAGGGACTGGGGCAGAACTGCACATCCTACTGCTCAAAGAGCAGACCAGGAAAAGAAGGCTCAGAGAGGGACAGGGGTGGCCTAAGGTCACACAGCAGGATCTCAACTTCTGAAAAGACCTCCACCCTCTCCCCCACCCCACAGGCCTGGAGAAGAAAATGCCCACAGGGGGTCCTCCTGATGTGCACCCCTCAGAAGGTGGACAGATACCATCTAAACTGGGGGGCCCACGAAAAGGAGAGACAGTTGGTTCTCAGGTGACAACAATGGCCAGTTGATGAGCAGAGACACTCCTGTGTGTCAGACATCATACTAAGAACGGCATTTCGAGCATGACGCCCGATGAGCCCACGGCGGCCCTGTGTGGCCAGCCCTGTTTTGCTGAGGCATACGGAGGTCATGGTGCTTGCCGAAGGTCACAGAGCCCATAAGACGCAGCAACCACAAGAGGACTTGAACCGTCTGAGTTCTGTGACCTCATGTCTCAAGGACCCACCTCCAAGGGAGCCAACAACAGGATCAGTATCAGTGGTCACAACCCCTCTCAGAAGCGCCCAAGCTGGGACCTCTTAAGCCACTCCAGGAATGTCTCCTGATAACAGCGACCCAAGCAGGGGTGGGGAAGAATGGGCGGAGGAGGTTGTATCAGGAATGTGTTGGGGTGGAGGGGGAGGAGGTGGTGGGGAGGTGATCAGCCCATCGGCAGCCATCAGTCCTGTCTCTAGAGAGAGGGACTGGAAAGGCACTATCAGGCGCCTATCGGAGCCAGGCGGGCTACCGCATAGAGTAAAGAGGGCCCTCCACGGCGGCCCACAGGCGGACCCTGGATAAATTAACCAAAGCCTCCTTCGGTACCATGGAGATGCCCATGGTCACCCCCAGGCAGCTGCAGAGGCAAATGAGCTAACCGACGCAGAGCCCGGAGCGCACAGGCCACGCTTCATAAAAGGGGACGTCACTGTTGGGAACGTGATCACTTCCATTATTGCTTAGTTCCCTGGGTCTCGTTAGGACCCCAGCTACGCGGGGGCGATCAGCCCTGTCTTGCAGAGGAGGGGACAGAGGGAGGCTCAGAGAAGCCAAGTCAGGTGCCCTGGCCACCATCCAAGATAGAAGTGGACCCTTTGGGGTTCCTGGGACTCAGGGCCCTAGGCCGCCATCAGCCCTTCTATCCAAGGCCACTGGTCCCAGCTGGCCTCCGGCAGGGAGTCCATGCACTGGGGACTAAACAGGGCTCCATGGCCAGTCCACTGTCCATACAGGGAAATGGGAGGCCAGGACAGAGGGAATGGCTGATGTATAGAGTGGCCACATATGGAGTGAACATGGGACCCTTCTGAACCTCTGAGGCTGGGTCCCCAACTGACAACCCCCCCCCCGTCCCTCCTCACAACAGCCCTGTGGGGAAGGTGCCACCAGCACCACCCTGTCCACAGAGGAGGCCGGAGGAACGTGGCGAGGGTGTCAGTCCAACGCTCCCATTTCACAAACGGGGGCTGCGTCCCGTTCCAGCCTCCCCTCCGTCCTCCCACACCTGAACGGAAGCTCCCCGTGGGCAGGGGTCTTCACCTGAGTCCTTCTTTCCTTTCACACTCTTGAAAGAATCACCTATCAAACAGGGGTGTGTTCCCACAGGTGGTTTGGAATATGGAAAGGACTCTGGCTCCAGACTGGGGGGATATGAACAATGACAGTAGGAAAAGCTAGTACTTATTTAGGATCTACTGTGTACCGTTCTCATTATCCCATTTATAAATGAGAAAACAGACACACACCAATTAAACGATGGGACTAAAATCTCTTAGCAGTTCACCGACAAGTCCCTCCATCTCGGAGCTTCTGCCTAAAGGGAAGGCCCCGAGGAAGGAGCCTTGGCTGGGCTCTTCTTGGTAGGGTCTAGGGCCCCCTTGGCTCCCTCAGCAGAACTCAGTGCCATCGGCTGATCCAGTGCAGGCTGGAGGGGTGGATGGGGCATGCTGATGGCCACGTTCCCCTCCCCCAACCTCCTACTCAAGGTTCACACTACCCCTTCAAATGTTCCCAAAAGCCCTGAACTGAGCCATGGCCACACTCATGTCACATGTGAGGACATAAAGTCTCCAGGAAGCTGCCAAGCCAGGAAGTGGAAACCCAGATGCCAACACAGATCCAGGCGATACCAAAGCCCATCCTGCCTCCACAGGACCTATAAGGAAGCATGGGAAGGGCAGTCTAGGAGGGCTGGCACAATATGTGCCAAGATCCTGAGGCAGGAAGGCCAGATGTACAGGGGGTTATTGCGTGAGAGGTCTGGACTGTGTGGGTCCCAGCTTAACTGGGTCACTGCTAGTGTCTGGGCCAGGCCTGAAGAGGTCTGAAGCAGGCCCTGAGAGGGATAAGTCTGGCAATTTAGATCAGAAAGTTCTGAAAAACTGAGAGGGGAGACCATGAAAGTTTTCTCAGGCCCCTGAGGGTATGTGATGGGGCAGGTAAGGTTAGTGAGTCTTCATCACACAGTGATCTTATCAGAGCACAGTAACCTCCAGCTCCAGCAGGCTGGAGGGACAAGAATGATCCTAAACCATGGTGGACTTCTCAGAGGAGGGGACATCACAGCTGAGGTCCAAAGGCTGGGCAGTGTATGAAAAAAGGCAGAGGAAGTATGATCCAGGCAGAAGGGCCTACTTGGGCAAAGGCCTAAAGGTGGGGTCATTAAGAGAAAGGAAGGGAGCCAGTCAGTGTTCAGTTTGTAGCTTCAGTCTCCCCAGCAGCAAAATGGGCAAAAAGACAGGCACACAGTGGGTGGCTCCAGTGTTCCCATGTCCACTTCCCACCATCCCCCATATCAAAGGCCTAAGAGATCAGTCACTGGAAAGCTGCTGCTGGGTCCTCCTGCTCATGGGAGCATCTTGGGGCTGGTGAGGTTCCCCCTCAACCCTCTCTGGCTTCTCCCTAGAGCCTAGGCCGGGCAGCCAGGCCAGCAGGTGAGCAGGGCAGCCCACAGGCCAGGAGGCCACAGTCCCCATGCTAGGGAGCCTCTGTGAGACGTCCCCTTCACAGACCAAGAGCTTAGGCTTGGGGCAGGGGGCGCCCAGACCGGCATCACAGAGCCAAGCGAGTCTGGCCCCTGACCAAGGGTGTGGGCACAGGGAGGGTGAAAGTCTTCAGTCAGAATCGCTGTGTGATCTCAAGCAAGTCACACCCCATCTTGAGGCCCGGTGTCTGGACCTCTGGACCTGGACAGACGCCCTGGCATGCCAAGGCTTCCTTAGCAGATACCACTCCCGACCCTACCGCCACCCCGTGCCACTGAGGCTTCAAGTTTTGTTCTCTCCAGGCCTCTCCAAGGTCAACCCCTCCGGGCTGCCAACTGCCCCACCCTGGCTGGCGGACAGGCCTTGGGGGGACAACTGGCAGCCAGCAGCCTCTGCCCACTGCACTCAGGGGCTCACAGTGTTCATGACTCCCTGCCAGCAGCTCTGCTTCTCTGCTCTGAGAACACAGAGTGCCCCCTCCTCGCTACCCACACCCAGGCAGGAACTCTGTGAGGGACACGAGTGGGCAGGAGCACCTGGTGGCCTGGTCCCCTCCACACAGTCAGCCCTGAGCTCCATCCCCTCCCCCAACCACGAGGCCCACACACAGGTGGCCCCCCACCCCAGATGCATGGCTTTGGGACGTCCAGCTCTCCCTTTACTTAACCCATAAAATGATGCCTCTGTCAGACCCGACGGGGGGAGCCTCTGAGCCTGAGGCTGATGATGGGCAAGATGGGCCTTAAAGCTTCTACCTGCGGCTCGCAGGATGGAGGCCCGCTGCTTTCTCCCTCCTCTCTACCCCTCGGCCCTACCCTCAACTCGTAACCATGTAACCACCACCGTCTGGCCTTCAGGCTTGGCACGTGCAGCCCCCTCCTCCAGGGCCTCCCCACCTACCCACCTTGACCCTTCACAAACTCCAGTACAAGGAGGGAGGGATGGAGGGAAGGAGGGAGGAAGAGACAGGGGGAGGGAGGGAAGGATGGATGGGTCCCACCCAGGGCCTGGAATAATGAAGAGGTACAGGCCTCAGTCCTGGGTCTGTCCTGCCCCACAGCCTACACCCCAACCAGCCCCATCTCCTGCCACCACCTGAGGGGTCCCTGTCGCCGGGCTTCTGACCTCCCTGACCTACACAGGGCAGTGGGCAAGCCAGAGACAACTCCAGGCCCCCAGCCCCACCCAGCATGGGCCCAGGCATAGAACGGGGTCCAGGCACATAACAGGGACCAGGGGATGTTTGCTGAGTGAGCAAGGAGCAAGGCAAGGGGGAGCCAGGGACCATCCATGGGCCAGGGCTGCCTCAACATGTCTGGTCCCATGCTCGTGGAGCAGACACGCTCGGGGCTGGCAGGCCTCAAACCGGCTCCGCCAGTGCAGCCGGGGTGGAGCGGGGGCTGCAGGCTCGGGCTGGCACCAGCCGAGGGGTGCAGGGGTGCTGCTGGGGGCAGGACCCGCAGCCCAGGGAAGGCAAAGGCTAAGTGGACCCTGGAGCTCCCACTAACCCCAGCCCCACAGAGACAGAACCATGCCAGCTACTGCCGCTCTCGGATTTCTTCCTGGGCAGGAAGGGGACCTCTTTCCCGACTCCAGGCCCTGCCCCGCCCTGCAGAGGGCAGGATCCCTTCCAGCTAGGATCTGCCTCCACCTGCCCACAGCCTAGAAGCCCTAGAGGGAAGGGCAAGGCCGGGAAGTGAGTGGTGCAGGAGCGGGCCGAGGCATCACGCAGTGTAAAACCCCACTCTTTCCCTACCTGCTTCGTGACCAGCCTCCCCAGGGACCAGGGCAACCCTCAATCCTCTAGTGCGGAGTCACCTAGAAGACACCACTGGGCAACCGCAGGTCTGCCCCAAAGCCCCGCATTGTGGGTGGACGTAGCCGGAGGCCAGACGTACACACATGTCCTTACTCCCCACAAAAACAACAACAATAAAACTACCTGCTGATTACTTCATGTTTACTGTATGCCTGTCATCAGACCTGGCACTTGACATGCCTCACTTTGTCTGGTCCTCCCAGCACCACTAGGAGCTAGGGACCCCCAGCAGAGGAAACCGAGGTCCAGGTCACGTGGCCAGGGAGAGCCCAGGCTCCTGACCCCACACCAGAGGTCGCACTGAGCAGCCTCTCTCCCCCCTCAGTAGTTCAGGGCAGGAAAGAAATCCCCCAGAAATCTGGAGCTGGAACTGGGGAGGCAGGATCCATAGTCCCCAGATCCACAGATCCATGGAGTCCTGAGAGGGCAAGCGCCAACCCTGCCTGGCTGTGTAACTCAGGCAGTGGGTATACCACTGTGAGCCTCGGTTTTCTTATCTGTAAAATGGGCAGGGTCTTGACCATTTCACCTCATGTGTAGGAACTGGATGGCTCAGTCCAGCCCTCAGGACAAGGTGAAGGAGGCACTGGGAATTTGTGCCTCCAGATGGGCTGGGGAGAGGAAATGATCATAAACCAGAAACCACAGTTGTCTGTGACAGGGACTCAGGCCCTCATCACCAGCAGCCCAAGAGAGGAGAGACGACTCCCCCTGCCCCCATGCAACCCAGTTCCGAGTCCTGTTGGTCCCACCCCCAAACACATCCTGAAGCCACTTCCTCTCACCATGGCCACCCCCCTAGTCCCGGCCCAGTCTCCTCCTCCAAGCTGGCCAACTGGGGGCAGAGAGCCTTTCTGGAATGTCAGTCTTAACCACGCTCAGCTTCACAGCCCCAACAACACAAAGGACAAAGTCCTCCCAGGGACCTCCCATGGCCTACAGAGGACTCTCCCAGGCCCACCCCCTTCTGATCTGCTCACACTGTCCGCTGTTTCCCCATTCCCTGAGAACCCAGGGCACACACTCACTCGGGCCTTTGCCCCTGCTGCTCCCTCTGCCCAAAGCACGCGGTCCCCAGACCCGTCCATACCTCCCTCCTTCACTTGCTTCAGGTGCTTTACTCAGACATCACGGGCTCAGAGGGCCTTTCCTGGCCACCTGTTTAAATGGCAACACACCCAACCAGCTCTGCCCTCTCTCTGAGTCTCATTTCAAAAGCTACCTCCTCACACAAGGCCTCTCTTGACCTCCCCCAGCCCAGGCAAAGACCTTCAACTTCTCCTTCCTAGCACGGCCCACAGCTCTGATGACACAGCTCACGGCGAGAATGCACAGCTGAGGGATACAGGGACCATTCCTGTCTCACAGGTGAATGTCTACAGCACGTGGAATAGGCGAAACAGTCACCAGCCAGGATGCCTGGCTACCACCCGGCCAGAGTGGACACTAGCCGAAAGCACAGGACCTAGCATGGGGTGGATATCTGGTAATTACTGAATGGGTGGATGGATGGAACAAATGGATAGATAGATGGATGGGTAGATGGATGGATTGGTGGGTGGATGGATGGACAGATAGATGGCTGGACGGATGGACAGACAGATGGATGGATGGACGGATGGATAGACAGATAGATAGGTGGATGGTTGGATGTATGGATAAGTGAACAGGGCACACACACGGGGCTTGGGACTTGCCAAGGTTGCCCAGTCCCCTGAGAAGGTGGCCCAGAGAAGGGAGGGATCCGCCCGAGCTCACCAGCCAGGCTCTGGCCTCTGCAGCTGCAGCCAGCCTGGCCTTTCCTCCTGCACAGCCCAACTTTCATTTCCCATCTTCTCTGAAGAAGCTCCTTCCCCCGGGGGAACTGGATGAGGAGGAGGGGCGGGTGGCCCGAAGACGGGGGCTCCCAGGCTCCATCTGTCCCACCACAAAGGGGCTTTGTCTTCAGTGCCTCTGCTGAGCCCAGGCAGACCAGAAGCCACCCCTTAGCCGCCCAGCAGGTCCCACCACCCTGGTCAGCCCGGCCAACGGCTCGAAAGCCAGACCCCAGGGGTGGGCACGGTGCTGGGTGCAGTCCTCTGAAATCTCATTCAGCCCTAGGAGACTCTAGGGTGACTCCCATTTTGCGGATGGGGAAACTGAGGCTCAGAATGGCAAAGATACTTTGCCAAGGTCTCCTGGCCCACAGAGAACAAAGCTGGGTTTCAAACCCATGCCCATCTGGCACCAGAATCTTCAGCCATGATTCTCAACCCACCTCATCTGGAGTACAGACCCTCTGGGTTCAAGAGGGGGGAGGGGCCTTTCTGAAGGCAGTAATGGACAACCATGCCTAGCCCTGCACCCAAGCAGGGAGACCTTTGCCCTGGCAAGGTTTGCCAACAAGGCAGGGAGGCTGGGCCCTGAACCCAGAGCCCTTGCCCCATGCCCAACCCATGTCTCAGGCACCTTCAGAATCGGCCAGCCAGGCCCCAACACGTCTCCACCACTTCCTGCCAGGCGGGCTTCTGCAGGGAAAGGATGTCCAGGCAGGCAGAGCAGGGGCTGAGGACCCCACCCCTCACCTTGCTGCTCCCTCATCAATCCCAGACCTGCCATTTGTCTGGCCAGCACCCACCTTCTCTACAGGGCCACCTCACCAAAGCCACAAGGCCAAATGAATCAGTCGTGCCCAGCAGCCTCTCCTCAGGCCCAGGGACAGCACGGAGACTCCCAGAGCAGGTGCTCAGGGCTCTCCGTGGACGGGCACCAACACCTCTCAAGTCAAAACCCCACCACTTCTTGGGGTCCAACAAGAGGAGCTGCTCATCCCACACCTTCAGGCCTCGGTTGAATGTCCATCTCCCCACAGAGAACTATCCCATCCTTTCAGGTATGTTATGCACCACTTCCTCCAGGAAGTCCTCCCTGGTCTGCTCCCTCCAAGGCCCCAAACCAGCCTCTACCTTCTGCCCCAGATAGGGGTTCTTGATCCCTATCTGGAACCCCAGCCTCCCTGGACTACCTTCACTTGGCAACAGTAACTGAGCACTGAAGACCCTCTCTGTCTTCCCTTCACACCTTCAGCAGGAGGCCTCAGCAAAGCCTGGCAAGGTATTGAGGTCTAGCCTGGTTAGTCTAGTCACCTTCTAACTACCTTGTACATGAGCTGACACTCCCCACCTTCCCAAGCTATGCCTGCACCCACCAGATGAGTTCCTACCTCCAGATCTTCACCCAGGCTCTCCCTTCTTTCTGGCATGCCCTCACCACTTTTTCCCTTGTGAGCTCCTGCTCATCCTTTAAGACTAAAGGTGGCACCTCCTCTAGGAAGCCCTCCTGGCCTTGTAATGGGCTGCCACAGTTCCTACAGTGCCCACCCTGTGGTACGGCAATGACCCTGATCATTGTACGGGCTGGTCCCAGGGTGCAACCCTTGGGGTCTCCAGACTCCAGCACAAGGCCCAGACACCAGCAGCGGGTCATCAAGAGTCCAGCTGCCAATCCCTACCCAGAGAACCCAGGGACAGAGGCCAGGAACAACTCCCAGAGGCGGTAATGAGCCCTATTTTGCCATGCTTCCCACAGATCTAAGGTATGGGCGGAGTGGTGGTGGGGGGTGCCTTCTGCAAATGGCCAACTGGTAACCAAGCCCACGTCGTTTCTAAAACTAGGGCACCGGAGAGAAACGGGAACAGCAGAATTGTCCCCAAATAGAACTGTGGCTCATCTGGTTCCAGGGCCTTCGGGAACACCTGGCAGGGAGGGGGGTGGGGAGAACAGGTGGCTGCTCCCAAGGCTCTGAAAGGAAATCTGAAGTTTGGAGGGCAGGAAGGTCAATGTCACCACAGTCACTGCTGACACCCTGACCCCTCCCCTCGGGGTCAGTCCAATTCCTGGAAGATGGCAGTCCACTCCCACTTACCCTCCCCTAACTGGAGGGTGTTCCCTAAACTGTCCTAACTCTGAGCCTTTGCTCACATGGGTCCTCTGCCTGGAATGCTATTCCCCCTTCTTACCAGAGTCCTGCCCATGGTCATAACCATAACCACTAGCTGGGGCCTTTCTCTAAGCCTGGCGTGGGCAGAAATCTGGAAGAAAATGAGCTTATCCAGTCTTCCCAGCAGCCCAGTGAAGAAAGAAGTCTGCCCCCATGTCACCGATGAAAAACTGAGGCTCAGTAAGAGAAGCCACGTGCCCAGGGCATACAACAGAGGCGGCGGGTGGAGCAGCTGGGCCTCCAAAAGGCCTGGCCGAGCCTGGTTCACCCTTCTAGGCAGGCCCAGCCTTGAGAATTTGGCATAATTCAGGGACAGAGTGCACAGGGAACAGCCCCCACCAGACTAAACCAGAGCCCTCACCTCCCCCAACCCCCACCCTAGGGTGGCTGCTGACTAAGAAACCACACTGGTTTGACGTGACAGAACTATCTTCCCGACGATAGGCACAAACCCACTGCACAGATGAGAAAACTGAGTCCTGGGAGGGAAGAGTTTCCCCATCTGGAAAGTGGAATCTGCCCCCAGGAACCTGACATCTCTCTGTGGCCTGGTGGATGCTATTTCCTTTCTCTGAATCTCAGTTTTCCTAGCTGGAGCATCTGACTGTCAACCCTTTCCTCTTCAAGTCGATACAAATGACAAGAAAACAGCAGCTAGGGGCACCTGGGTGGCTCAGCGGGTTAAGCCTCTGCCTTCGGCTCAGGTCATGGTGTCAGGGTCCTGGGATCGATCCCCACATCAGGATCCCTGCTCAGCGGGGAGCCTGCTTCCCCCTTTCTCTCTGCCTGCCTCTCTGCCTACTTGTGATCTCTGTCAAATAAATAAAATCTTTAAAAAAAAAAAAAAAGCAGCTAAACTTTGTTGAGCGCGTACGACGTCCTGGCTTTGCTGACAGCATTGCGCACCTCACTTGATCCCTGGAACAAGCCCATGACTTAGGTCATTAGGCCCATTTTTCAGGTAGGGAAGCTGACACACAGAAAGGTAAACTGACTCACTACAGTCACACAGCTTGTGGGTGACAGCAGTCAGAGGTAGAGGAGAAGCCCTGGGGTTGGGGGCTGGTAGCTTCCCAGAGCAGTCTCCTGGCCTTGCCACCCTGAGAGGAATGCCAGGGAGGGGCTGTAGGAGAGTCAGGGGTCAGACAGGAGGCAGAGGAGGGCTTGGCCTGGATGAGGCGGGGCTGGCCTATAGAGTTCACAGGGTCCTGGGTGCAAATTTGTGAACTACATGACCTTGGGCAAGTCTCTTTGCTTGTCTGAGCCTCAGTCAGGTGAGAGGGGGCCAGAATGGCGGCCCTACAGGATGCTGGGAGGACCAGACGCAGGCACTCGCTGGGAATAGACCCAGGGCCCAACCATGCAGTGACTTCTGAAGGAACCCCGGGGGCCGGTCACCATTCCCTCAGGATCACAGCTGCATCTCAGAAGGGGTGGGAACGTGGGCACAACCTGTCCCTGAGTCCTAGAAGGAAGCCTCCCCGCTCTGCCAGCCTTGCAGGCCATGTGACCTCGGACAAGTCACTTAACCTCTCTGCACCTTCAAATCCTTTCACGGGGCTCTGAGAGAGGGGCTCCCACCTCGGCAGATGGTGGGTTCATGGGGTGGGCGAGGGGTTAGTCCCATCCATGCAAGCAGAGAGACCAGCTGGGGTGACCCTGACTTGGGGCCTCAGTTTCCTCATCTGCCAAATGAAGAGAATTACAATGGTTCTGCCTCCCTCCTGGCCCTGCCAGGGATGCTCAAAGGGGGCTGTGGCAAGCGCTTAGTAAACTGTCAAGGGCGGTACCCAGAGCGATGGTTCCCGCTGAGGCAAAAAGAACCCCATGACTTGCCATCTAGGGCAGAATGTGTCAGCGCCATGAGGGAAGGCAGAGAAGAGGCAGCAAAGCGCAGAGCAGGAATGAATGGACTCAGGTTGGGGCACAGAGGGTGGTCACTAAGAACTTTCCAGAAGCAGAGGTATCTTAGCCACTTAGACAAGCATTGAGAGGACGGTCACTGGGCAGTGGGCCCACAGAGGCCAGGCACAGAGGCTGGACAGACACACAGGGAGACAGCCAAGCACTCTGAAAGGCTAAAGTGCCACCTGAGTACAAGGGAAATGGGGGTGCAGCCGCAGGTGGGTGAGTCACAGGTGGGCAGAGGCAGGAGCAAGGCTCAGGGAGGCTAGATGACGCTGGTCATTTCCAATCCACCCGGTCACAAAAAAAGTCTATTTCTCATTAACCTTCCCCTCAGCCACGTCCCATGGGACAAGCCTGCCACAGGCACAAGCAACCAGTGGGAGCCCCAGGGATTCCCCCAATCAATTGGCCCACAATTCCCATCCAGAATTCCCACCTTGTCAGGAAATTGCCTTCATAAGCACAGGCACTCAGAACCATGAAGCACACTTGCCGTGTGCGGACTCAGCCAAAGCAGCCATACATTAGCCCAGCTGACCCTCACACCACCTTGTCGAAGCTGGCCCTGGCACTGTCATCCCCGTGTCACAGACAGGGACACTAAGGCCCCAAGCAATTGTTTTCCAACAATCCTACCCAGCAAACGCAGAGTCAATATTTGAACCCAGAACCAATGGGCTCCAAAAGCCTTTTGCTACATCTACTCCCACAAGTATCCACTGAGTAAACATGAGATCAATCCAAGTACCTGGGAGCTCCCACAAGATCCAGTACTCCAGATCTGAATGGAGATCCATCAGCCAGAACCAGAAGCCCAGAAAGTCAGGACCACCTGCTCCCAGCAACACACCAACCCTATACCTGGGAAAGACTTCAGGCAAGCTGGGTGCCCACTCCGTGGGAATCAGATGTTACAAATCACCCAGTAGCCAGAAGTCTGGGCTGTGCTGGAGATGGTGGCCCCAGCCCTTGTCCCCTCTGAGCCTCAGTTTCCTTTCCTGTGTAATGGTAACAAAAGTTCTGCCCACCCCACGCTGGGGCAAAGGATGGAATGGGCCACCTTGCTGTGACCTGGCTGGACAGGGCATGACATGAGAACACCCACATCAGATGGAGTAAAAGGCAGTCCAAGGGAAGGTAATCAGGCCTGAATAGACAGGTTGAGTTTCCAGACACCATCACCACCCCAACCTCCACCCCCAGCACCAGGAGTCAGCTTGTGCCAGCCTCGCAGCCCAGCGGGTCTGGGAACCCAGAGGACTCCTTCCCACAGTCTCTAACAGCCCCACGTGGGCTCAAAGAGGACTCCGTCAGGCTTGCCCTGGAGGACCCCCCGCACCTAGGATCCCCACCGCACAGCCTCAGTGAGGGAAAAGTCCTCCCCACACAGAGCAGGAAACTGAGGACCAGGGTAGGAGACACTCTTCATTTTATTTTGGAAACCCCTGGGTGGTTCTGCTGGGAGGAGAGGGAATGAGGCCCAGGTTAGAAGGATGTCACTTGCTCAAGGTCCTATAGCAGGGAGCCAGGGAACGGGGGTTTGGCTTCTGGCCGTGGGCTCTGGGATCCTCCCCATTCATCTACCCCTTGACTCGGCCCCACCCAAGCTGTCCCGTGGGAAGGGGCAGGCTGGCTGAGTCGGGAGAGGCCTAGATCAAGACAGGAGACAGGCCTTTTTCTCCCAGCTTGGATAATACGTCCTGGGTCTTTCTGGCCTCAATTCCCCCATCTGTGAAAAGAGAAGGTCAGAACAGACCAGGCATGACAAACCCATGGCGTGTGTACAACATGCTCAAATCATCTGCCAATAGCAGACATTACGAATCCCTTACAGCAGTCTTTCCCGGGAAGCCAAGACTGGGCCTCAGAAGCCTTCTCAACACAGCAGCGCAGGCCTGGGCCATCCTAAGACTGAATACGATCTGAGCCCCGACGAGGGAGGGGAGGGAGAAAGATGTCCCATTTACTGAGCATCCAGTAGATTTGAGGCACCGGGAGAAATTAGCAGATTCCATCTTCACAGGGGAGGTGTGCTGAGGCCGAGGCTCCTCTGGACATACAGTGGGAACGGGACCTTGACCACCAGGGAAGGAAGCATGCACTGGGCCTGCTTTTCACCGAATTGTGATGCAGGGCCAGCCCCCAGGTAAAGGCAGAGACGATCTCATCCCACTCTCCCTTTGACCTTATCAAGGGTAAGCTCCAGGCCCACTTTGTAGCTTCAGAAACTGAGTCACAGGAAGGGGTTGTCCACTGCCAGAGGAGGAAGGACTTGAGGAGGGTCTGGGTCTTCTCCACCCCTATTCATCTAGTCAATGTGTGCTAAATGCCTTGTTTCAGTCCCCTTGGGGCATCCTAGAAGCCATGACTCATATTATCCCACTTCACAGATGAGGAAACTGAGGCGCCCCAGAGGAAGTACCTGCACCCCCACCCCTGCCCTGCCCAGTGGCTTGAGTGGAAACCAGGGTGTTCGGCTATGGAGATAAGAGGGTAAGAGCGGTGGGTGGGCAGGAGCAAAGGGCAGTAGGGATCCAAGGGGAGAGAGAGGTGTGGGAGCCACACGACCCAGGCAGAAAGTGGCTTCTCCACTCGGGGTCTTATTATTTATATCTAGAAAATGGATCGATCTCACCTAAGGCAGGCTTTTCGGGAAGCTGGGCGGAGGCAGACCAGTAGTGCTCTCCCCAGCTGAGCCTCCTTGCGCAGAAAGGGCAGAGCAGGACTCAAATCCCCCAGCACACAGGAGGCTTTCCCAGGCCATTCCCGCCCAGACCAGCACCTTCAGACTCCACGAGCTCATCTGCTTAAAGCCTTCACCACACAGGCAACGAGGCCAGACCCACTGGGCCCACTGAGCCACCCAGTAGAATACCACTCAAGGCAGGTCCCCCTCCCTAAGCATCTGCTGGCCCCATGCACTGGGGCTGTACAGCCCTCCTTTAACTGTCAGCTGATAGGGAGATATTTATTGTCTCCATTTTCAAGACGAAGAAAGTAAGTCTCAGAAGGTTACAGCGAATGACCCAAAGATACGACAAGTATAGACAGACAGAATTCAAACACAGATCTGTTTGACTCCTGAGCCCTTATCATACCTCTGGTCTCCAGCTGCCTGCTTCCCACCTCACTGCTAGCCTCTGGCCGCCCTGCATGCACCACCCCAACAGCTGGCTGCCCCCCTCTCCTGCCTTCCTGCCAGTGAACTCCTACTCCACTTTCAAAGCCCAGCCTCAAATGCCTCCTCCTCTTGACTCCTCATCTAGGCCCCCACAGAATGCTTGGAGTCCAGCCCACAGATTTATTCCTCCCAGGTGCCTTGAACAGCTCCGTACCCACTGCCTCCAGCATGGGGCTCTTCACACAGGGGACACCGATTAGCCTCTTGTGTGAAGATGAAGGTCAAACTCCTCCCCAAGGCCCACACAGCCCCATATCGTCCAGGCCTGCTGATAACAACCCCCATAACACCCCCCACTTCACCTTTCACCCACTTTCCTTAATTCTCCACACTCTTAGATTCAGAGGCCTTCCCATTGTTTCTCCATAACAAGACATACTCCCCCACCTCAGGGCCTTTGCACATGCAGTTCCCTCTGGTTGGCAAGCCCTTCCCCTAGCTCCATGCCTGGCCAGCTCCTACATACTTCCTTCTAGATTCCCCTGTACCCCACGCCTCTCTCTCTATGCCCTTATCGCATCTATGATTATATGTTAATTTATTTGGCAACTTGTTTGCTACTTGGCTCACACTCTAGACTCAAATATCTGAGAGGCCGGGGACCTGTTCACAACTCCGCAGCAAGGACCTACCCAGACTGACCACACTCCACAACCCCAGAGGCCCTGGGAAGTGTCTGAATAGAAGGGAAGAAAGAACACCCTCCCTCCTTCTTTGTTGAGCAAACTTCTTGCTCTCCCTGAGCACCACCTCCTGGAAGCCTCCTGACTGATGCCTCCTACAACTCCCACTACTAACCCCATCACCACACTGCTCAGCCTGAGTTAGAAGCTCCTAGTATACAGCAGAAGCTCATACAGGGTCATGGATATTTGCATATAAGCAGGTTTGGGAAAATGGGGTCAACTGAGGACCAGGGGTTTGGGGTGGGGTGGGTAGTTGTCATCAGGTCACTGAACCATCTACTCCCTGGCTCCTGGGGCTTAAGGGAACCAGACATCCCCCCACCTACCCACCAGGTCACAATCAGGGAAGAAGCCAAAGCAGGCACAATGCTGTGAGGTGGAGAGAGTTCGTGCTCCAGGAAGAGGCTGGGGAGAGGAGGCAGAGCCAGGGAGCCTTCCTGGAAGAGGAGGGCCTGAAATTAAGCTTTCAAGAGCAAGAACAGATAAGCAGCTCAGAGAGGAGAGGGCAACGCTGGCAGGGACACCTTCAGGATAAAAGCCCAGGGGCCACCCAGGAGGGCCTAGGCAGGCAGTCAGCTGAGAGAGGTGACACATTGTAAATCACTTCCCTGTGTGGAAAGACCACATCACCAAGGCACACCACATCACCCCTCCACCAAAAGGGCCTCACGGCTTCCATGCGATCACTCATCCATCTTTTCCACCACTGTTGTGGGCCCGGCCCCAGACTGGGAAAGCCCTGCTCCCCCAACACTGGAGAGGGGTACAAGGGCAGCCAGACTGGGGTCTCTGAAGCTCTGGGGTCAAGCTGCGTGAGCTTGGTCAACTCGCCTCCCCTCTTTGAGCCTCAGTTTCTCCATTCAGCCTGTTTTATACCTAATAAGACTGAGGCCTGAGGAAGCAGTGAGCAGCTTGAGGCTACACAGCTGCTGGCCGGCGGGACTGTGCTGGAGCTGTCTCCTTCTCAAGGGGTGATGAGATGGCTTCCCGGACACCAATCCATCCTCTTCTGGACACGAGTCCCACAGGACCTGCACCCTCGGCCCCACCCACTTTAAGCAATTCATCCAGTGAAGCGCTCATTTATTGAGCACCTACTACATACCAGGTTCCCACATGTCGATTCTCCCATTCCACATGTGGGGCTCAGAGGGGTCATCCCTTGGCCCAGGTCACCCAGTGAGACAAGAAGTCTCGGTGTCTTGTCTACCTGGCCAGGGGGCTGAGAAGAGGGTCAGGAACAGGACCAGCCTGGCCTCTTCTTGAAACCAAGTCTGACGTCAGCGGCACTGTGGCTGGGCCTGGACTCCCCGCAGGTAACCCAGGGACCACTGTGCCCATTGTGGAGGTCCTGAAGCTTGGACCCCACCTGGCCAAGCCTCACTTGTTCTGCCCACTGTCCGCTCAGCCTGAAGGCCCCAGAGGCAGACCTGATACCCCACAGGTGAGCCTCTTCTGTCCACCCCCATCCTTCCCCAGGAGTCACAGCCAGACCCACCTGCCACTGATCAGGACCCCGAGATCAGAGAGGGTAGGCAGTCCTCTGACCACACAGAGCTGGGCAAGTGGTTGGCCCCGTTGGCACTCAAACTCACCCCCAGCCAAAGCCCAGGCAGAGAGATGGACCCCGCCTGGTAAAGAAAACCCAAAACTTTTGCCAACTTCTGATCAGGCAAGCGGCTGGGCCTGCCAGGGGCGAGGCTGGGGGGCTGGGGGCAGCAGGGACCAACAGTGTGGCCCAGTCCCTTGCAGACCGGCGGCACCAGGCCCTACCCTAAGCCCCAGTAGGATAGGGAGGTCCTGGTGCCCCGGCCCCGCGCCCCTGGCTCTGCGCCCCCAGGCCCACCCTACCCGCCCCCTCTCCACCTCCCATCCCCGGCCGGGGGCGCCAGGCCCGGCAGCGGCGGCCAGAGGCGGCGCCGACAGGCTCAGATTTCAGATTTGGCCTAGACCTGGCCCCGGGGGCTCGGCCTGGCTCCTGCTCTCAGGGGGTTGCAGGAGAAGGGTGAGCTGGAGGTGGTCCCAGCGCCGACAGGACCCCCGAGCCCCCCGCCCAGCCCCCTCCCCCCGCGGCATCACAACAAAAGGCCGCGCCGGGCAGGTCCCCGTGCGCCAGCCCAGCGCTCCGGGATCGCGGTTCGGACCCGGGGGTGGAGGTTGGAGGGGTGGACAGGAGCCCCCCGCGGCCCGGCGATCCGCCACCACGGTGGTCCCTGGCGGGGGCTCCCCCATGCCGCCCGGGACCGGGGGTCCGCGGAGGGGCGGGGGGTGGGGGGGGCTCACCTGGACCGGTCGGTAGGCGGGCGCACCGGCAGACAGACGCACGGGGTGGCGGGGGCAGACCGCGGGACATTCAGGGGTCGGGCAGACGGCGGCCTGGCCGCTCCGGCTCCCAGGCCGGAATGGATTCCGGGCCGGGAGAGACAGATCGAGAGAGAAAGGGAGGAGGAGGAGGAGGAGGAGGCGGCCCGGGGAGGGGAAGAGGAGGGAGGGAGCGCGCGAGCAGGGAGGAGGGGCCCGGCAGGCCGCCGGGAGGAGGAGGAACGAGGAAGGGAGCGGGGACGGATTCCCCGCCGGTGACCTAGGAGAGACCCACATGGGGACCCCCCCACCCCACCGGACCCGGGGGTCCGGGAGGGGCAGGGCCGGGGGCGGAGGCACAGAAACCCTGCCCCCACCCTGCCCCGTGAGAGCGCCCCACCCTGTGGGACCCCAAAAGGCCCTCAAGCCAAAATGCCCTCCCTAACAGCCCCCAACCCACCCACCCTGTTTACCCCAAATCCACTTTTCGCAATTACCGATAATAATAATAATAATAATAATAATAATAAGGTCAGCGCTAATGAAGCCCTCACTCCTTGCCAGGCACCAGGCTAATGGCTCAGGTCAACTCTAGGATCTATTCCTAACAACACCTAGGCTGGGCAGACTGATGATTATCCCCATTTTACAGATGAAGAAACTGAGGCACAGAGAAGTAAGTTGAAAATCAAGCATTGGACCCTGGCCTTGACCTGTTTCCCAAAGTAAGGATTGAGGATTGAGGAAGGAAGAGCAGAGTGGGGAGGAGGAACATTTCTTTTTTTTTTTTTTTTTTTTTTTTAGATTTTATTCTTTGAGAGAGAGAGAGAGAGCATGAGCAGAGAGGGGGGAGGAGCAGAGGGAGAGGGACAAGCAGACTCACCACTGAATGGGAAGCCAGATTCGGGGCTCAATCCCAGGACCCTGAGGTCATGACTGGAGTCAGATGCTTAGCCAACTGAACCACCCAGGTGCCCCAACAGGTGTTCATTTTAATGTGTATTTAAAAAACGAAACTAACTAAGGCAGCTCATCAGAAGTCATTGAGTTCTAGATATTCCTGCTTATGAGGGGGCTGAAGCCAGTACTTAGCGGCAATCGCACTTCCAAGGAAATAAGGAGGCAAATTACATCTGGATGCAGGGGGCCAAGAGTTCAGCAGAGAAAGGGGACATAAGGAAGTGCTGCTTTATGCCACAAAGACTCCCCCAAATGCTATGCCAGCAATGTTACCCCCAGCACCTCCCAGCCCATGCTCCAGAATGGCACCCCACATTTGGCTCTTCACTTGTCCTCTGGGAATCATGGCACAGGGAGGGGTGGGTCTGAATCCAGCTTTAAGTACCTCCACCTGCTTCCTCTCTCTTTCTCTGAAAGTTCTCCCATTTCACAGATAGGAAACTAAGGCCCAGCCAGATCCAATAGCACCAGGCCTAGGCTTCTCCTCCTGAGAGAGGCTGGGAGGCGAACCCTAGAATATAGGAGGCAAACCCTAGAATATAGGAGGCAAAGGCCTCAGAGCACAATAGCGCCTCCAAGAGACCAGGAACGAGCAAGGCCTAGAGCCAGCCCGATCTGGGTTCAAATCTAGACCAGTTGCCCACCTGGGGCATGTTGTACAAACCCATTGACTTCCCCAGCCCCATCCCCTTGCCTGCAAAACAGAAGTAAACGTGGCCACAGAAGACTCCTGGGAAGGTCAGAATGGACAGGGATGAGGGTGGCCAAGCTTGCACTCAGCTAATGGTATCAGCTAGTGATAGTTCTTATGGTTGGTAAACTGAGGCCAGAGGCGGAAGCAGCTGCTGGAAGTCCCACAGCCAGTCAGAGCCAGCACCTGAAGCCAGCCTGGGCGGGGAGAACAACTGTTCCTGTTTGCAAGGCTGACTTAAAGATTAACCGCAGCTTCCTGGGATTCTGGGCGGGCCCCGGGGCTGGAGGAGCCAGTTTCTTGGTTTCTCTTATTCACTCCTGAAGTCCTTCACCGGCCACACAGGCCAGATGGGGATGGAGAGTCACCAGGTGGGTGCTGCAACTGACTCTTAGCACTTGAAGCAGCTAATTGTGCTCATCTCTCCAACTCCAAGGTCCATGATGTCACATGGGTAGCTCGGTATTAGCCATTGATGGGAATTGTTACGCCTTGGAAACAAGGGGGGGAAAGGCTTTTTTTCCTTCCAGTGAGCTAAATGTTAAATATTTGCAATCACAGACCACTCATCCCGAGGAGTTCAAGCGAAAGTTCTGGGCTTCTTCTGGACCTGGGAGGACAGAGGGTTTTAAAAGCATGGACTTTGGATCCACAGACTTGGGTTTGAGTCCCAATTCTGCCATTTCTTGTATATGGGATGATTAGCATGCTGTTTCTCTAAGCCTCAGTGTGCCAATCTGCAATATGGGCTAAAGATCGTGCTTCTCTCAGAAGGCTCTCCTGAAGATGAAACAGGTGATCTACACTTAGTATGTGTGAGCCCTCAGGATTCATACTCCTACACACTCTCTTGAAGGAGGCAGGGGCTACTGGGACACGTCTTGGGTCCGTAAGCACAGGTGCGGCCTTCTGCCTGGAGCCACCACTGGCTTTGAGGGTGAGCTCAGAGGCTGAGGTTCTTAGGAGGGCCTTCAGGAGGATATGGTCAATACGATGGTTTCATTATTGAGTGGTGGAAGAGTTTGTAATTTTCATACCGCATACCCTTGGGCCTTTGCTCAGGCTGTAAGCCAACCAGGAATGCTTATCCCATATTTCTAGCTTCCCAACGCCCCCTGATCATTAAGGTCCTAAATAAATGCCACCTCTTCCAGGACGTGCTTCCTGACAGAGCCCTGATGGAGGCACACTGCAGATCTGTCCCCACCCTCAGGGCAGGGACTATGGTCTGACCCATGCCCAGCACAGAGCAGATACCGCCCAGCTGGCTGGAGATATCAGACTAAGGATGTCCACATACAAAAGTTCAAATTCCAACTCTTCTATTCATTGACTGTATGGTCCTGTCCTCTCTTGAGCCTCAATTTACTCATCAGTATAGTGGGGGCAACAACTGTACCAGCTTCTGTGATTATACAGATACAAGAGTCCCTGGTTTGGTGGATAAGTAACTCTTCATGCATTATTCTGTTTAGACCCTTGTTAGTAAAACAGTGACTCATTGCTTAATACCTGCAAGTTATTCATCATTAACGGGCAGCAAACATTTATGGACCACCAATGGTATACAAAGCCCTGGGCCTGGCCTGGAATGCCACAAGGACAATCTCCCAAACCAAAGCACCCAGCAAATGAGAGATATTAGTGATGTCAACACGTTATAGCTCTGGAAACCTCCTCTTCCCTCTGACACCCAGCCTGGGTCAAAGCTACATGGAGGACAAGGTAGAAGGGGTCAGGGAGGCCTGGACACATGCAACTGGCAGCAGTCCACTGGGTGACAGCTTTCCCGTGACATGGGATATGAGGCCCCATCTGTACTTTACCCAAGGCCCTGGTGGCTCTGGATCAATGGTTGCCTAGTGGCCACACCCACCCCGGGCCCAGGTCACCCTTGAAGCAGCAACTGGGAAGCCAACCCATCACAGACTCTCAGCGGGAAATTCCAGACCAGCCCTGTCATTCGCCAGAAGGTGGCTTGCAAGTTGTCTGTTCAAAGCCACAGGGCTCGGGGTGAAAGAACAGGGTGAAAGGGAGGGCAGGCTCTGGCTTGAGGCTGTGGAAGAGGCGTGGCCCCTTCCATGGCACTGCACTTGGCAGGTGACACAGAGATGCCCAGTTCTTCAGCGCCTCAGCTGAATCTCTCCCTTTCCAACTGCTTAGGCCTCCCACACGAGCCCTGCTCACCTTCCTCCTTGTCCGGCCGGCCTCCCTACAGTCACCCATCACAGCAGATCATTCCACCTGGAGGCTTTGCAGCTGCTGGTCACTCTGCCGGCAAGGCTAAGCTCTACTCTTTCCTCCTCTGGTCAGTCCCTATTTACTGAGCATCTACTAGGTGCTAGGGTCCGTGCTAGGGGCCAGGGATGCAGCAGTGAAGAAACCAAGTCGGGGGCACCTGAGTGGCTCCGTTGGTTAAGCCACTGCCTTCGGCTCAGGTCAGGATCCCGGAGTTCCGGGATCGAGTTCCACATCAGGCCCCAGCTCCACGGGGAGTCTGCTTCTCCCTCTGACCTTCTCCTCTCTCATGCTCTCTCTCACTGTCTCTCTCTCTCAAATAAATAAATAAAATCTTTAAGAAAAAAAAATGAAAGAAAGAAAGAAAAGAAAAGAAACAAAGTGGGACCTCTGCCTTAGAGTTGCTCATAGCCTCAAGGAAAGGGAACTTTGACCAGTGCGCCAGGCACGGTGATGGGGCAAGCACTGGGGGCTGGGGGGTGGGAGCACGGGTGGCGGAGCTCAGAGGAACCTCCCCAACCCCCGTCCAGAGTGTGTGGTGAAGTAGGAGGCTGGTGAAGAAAGAAGGTCCACTATGGAGAGTGTAGAAGCCTAAGGACAGCACTGCTGGTGAAAATCAGATGGAGATAATGTTCCAGGCAAGGGGAACAGCATGAGCAAAGACACAGAGGCCCAAACCACTGCTGTGTTTCAACTGGGATCAGGGCAGGTCAGATGGAGCACAGCATGATGGCCAGGCTGGAGTGGGGGAGGCGAGGGGAGATGGGCAGCTGGGGTGAGCCCTGAGGATCCCTGAATGCCAGGCTTGGCTTCTGTCCCGGAAGCCTTGGGGAGCCATGGAGGGTTGTGAGCAGAGGAGGGCCTGGGGAGATGTGCTTTCACTGAATGGAAGACAGGCTGGGGGGCAGGGAAGAATAGTCTGGAGGCCTCTGATGGTGGCCACAGTTGAGGACCAGCTGAAGCCAAGCCCCGGGCCTACCTAGTGTGTATGAACACAGGAGTTCCAGGGAATGAGTCCAAATCAGCCCGAGGACAGTAGAGATGCATCCCAAGCCCCATGAGAGTCAGAAGGCACTCAGGTCGGGTGAACGTGTTCTCCCTCAGAGGCCAGCTGCCAGCAGGGTGGCCAGCCTCCAGCAGGTTCCTCCAGTAGCCACCCACCGGAAATTCCAGGGAAGGGACGGAGACAGCGGGAACCTTGAGCAAATCATGACATTAACCATCAAAATCCTCACAGCCCCACCTTCTGGGTATGCATGGCCAATTCGCAGATGGGAAGCCTGAGGTTCAAATGCTTCTCTGTCCAGCCCAGAGAAGCTGGGGAGTCACCAGAGTCTGGTGACAAAACAGGGGATGTCACAGGCAGAAAAGACCTGCCCGTGTGAAGAGAAGGGAGACACTGCCCCCCACCCAGGTTCCTGTGAAGGGCAGGAGCCAAGAAACTCGGGCATTCATCATCCCACCACTCCCCTCAGGCCACAGTAGAGGCCCAGAGAAGGACAGACAATATCCCAAGGTCATGGGGAAGAGGGGAGTCCTCTGGCAGGCAGAACCAGCCCCCCTCCAGCCCCGGCCTCCTTCAACCATGTCTCTGAATGTTTGTGAGGAAAGATGAAAGGAGCCAGGGCCCTTGATCCGCCTGGCCTGGTGGGAGGGCAGAGGGCAGGGCGGAAATCTGCAGCCAGAGCGGTGACCCCCAAGATCAGAGGGGGTAGAAACCTGCTGCGCAGACAGGAGACAGCATGCAACAGGAGGGCTTCAAAGAATACTTGTAAAAATAATCATCAGAGCACCAGTTCCCCATTGCTGTGCACACTGCTTCCTGGCCAGTGCCCTTTCCTGGGGCTCTGTGTGTAGCATCTCGTGTGTTCCTTCGAGCTCTGTAAGGTAGGAGCTACTGTTATCCCCCTGGGACAGAGGAGGAGACTGAGGCTCAGGGAGGCCACATGCCACAGCGGCGGAGTGCAGAACCTCGAATCCAAACCCAGGCAGAATTCAAGTCCCCCTGAGAATGATGCTCCAGTGATTCTATCCAGCCCAGAACTTCTGTGAACCTCGGCCTCCACGGCCTTCACCTATTTCACATCCAAGGGGGAGAGACGGGGCCCACAGAGCCTGACCCAACAGCTGACCCCACCCCAGCCCCTCCCTGAGCTTCCACTTCCCCCTTAAGGAATGTCGCCATCTCCACTGGTTCCCAGGCTTGTTGGAAAGATGGACTGTAGCAATGTTTTGTGGGAGTGCTTCAAAAAGCAGATACTCAAGAAGAAAAAATGCTAGTACTCTACTCTGCCTTCGAGGAGGGAGCATAACTCTGCATTCCTTAGTGACTTCCTTCCTTCCAAGGAGAACAACGCAGAAGCAGGGGCAGGGAGGTCTGTTGAAATGGGGAAACCTGACAAACTCTGCCTTAGCCAGGTAGTCAAGGTCAACATCAACAGGAATAAGTCATGGTAATGATATGTGCCCTTGATATGATGTGATGAGAGCAGCACTTCACCTCTGTGGTCTTCCTCTCCAGAACCCGTAATCCCCATGTAATCATGAGAAAAATGTCACACAAATTCCAGTAAAGAGGTATGCTACAAATATTAGTTGACCAGTTCTCCTTAAAATTTTCAAGGTCAAGGCAGGTGTCTGCACTTGGCTTGGGCCATGATCTCTGGGTCCTGGGATCCAGCCCCATGTTGGTTTCCCTGCTCAGTGGGGAGTCTGCTTCTCCCTCTCCCTTTGCCCCTCCCCACCTCTTATGCTCGCTCTCTCTGCCAAATAAATAAATAAAATCTTAAAAAAAAAAACTGTCAAGGTCATCAAAACCAAGGGAAGTCTGAGAAATTATCACAGTCAAGAAGAGCCTAAGGAGACATGATGATGAAATGTAATGTGGCATCCTGGATGGCATCCTGGACCAGAAAAGGGACATTAGGAGAAAACCAAGGGTCTCTGAGTAAAGCATGGACATTAGCTAATAATATATACCAATATCGTCTCATTAGTTGTCATGAATGTACCATGCTAAAGCAAGATGTTACTAACAGAGGAAATGTATATGCCGTATTAGATTCTAGAGCAAAGGGAAGGATTTTAGGGCTGGCAGGAAGCCAAGAGAGCTGTCTCTAAACATTTCCTTCTAACCCTGGAGAAACTGAGGACAGAGGAATTGAAGTGATTACCCAAGGTCATACCACCTTGGGTCCTCACCAGTTGAGGACAGCCTAGACTAGAATCAAAGCTTCTTAATGTCACAAGAATGTGTTAAATGCCTGTCATATACAAGGCAACAGCCTATGTCCTCGTCATGTTAAAGGCAGGTTAAGAAGTTCAAAGATTTGTCCATGGCTCAGCACCTCCTTTGGGCCAGGTATCCCAGGACACAGACCCTGACTCTTGGGGACTCTTAAACCAGAAGGGGAAACAGATGCTGACGCATCCCAAGCTGGAGGGCCAGGAACCATGAACTCCCCCATCCAAAAGATACTGCCCCCGGGGCGCCTGGGTGGCTCAGTGGGTTAAGCCTCTGCTCAGGTCATGATCTCAGAGTCCTGGGATCAAATCCCTGCTGCTCTCTGCTCAGCGGGGAGCCTGCTTCCCCGCCCCCACCCCCGCCTGCCTGCCTCTCTGCCTACTTGTGATCTCTGTCAAATAAATAAATAAAATCTTTAAAAAAATAAAAAAAAAATAATCCCACCCCGCATGTGCAGCCCACGCGACCTCACTGAGCCTCACTCTGCCAGTGACATCAAGCACTTGGTGATTGTAGAAAGTACCAGTGATGCTGAGAGAGGATCCAATCATGTGTCAAGGCCAAGAGGGAGCTAGCGTGGGGCCCTGGGCACTGCACATGCTCCATGAATGGTGATTCTTTCCATCGACTTCTTAGGGCAGTCTGAGGGCTGGAAGAGCCAGAAGAGGTAACCACTTCTCAGTTTGCCTCAGTTTCTCCAGGAGCCGCCCCAGTGAGGGACGTTTAGGTTGGGTCTGGAAGGACAGGAAAGGGTTTGCCAGGCAGGGAGGAAGTGGAAGGTTCCAGAGTTCACTGTCTGGTCTGGCAGAGAACGAGGCATCAGGCTCCTCTCTCGGGGCACTTCCATGTGACAGGACTTCCCCGTTTCCTGGCCTTGCTGCCTCCTTCCTGGCCTCCCTGGGCCATGGGTTCACTGTCGCCTGAGTCAAGGGCAGAGGCAGCAGGGGCTGGGCCAGGGTGGGGGTGGGCACCAGAGCCACACGACTCCAGGCCTCCGTCTGGAAATGAAACCAAGCCGTGCCTCCCACTCACCAGCTGAGTGTCGCTTATACAACTTCCTCCTTCTGTTCCCGTTCAGGAATTACCCGGGGCAGGCTCTGAGGTGGTTAGGGGATTGCCCCAAAGGCTGGGCCGGGGGCCTCTGGGTCTTCTCTGGCCCCTGAAAGATTCCCAGACCCCTCATCTGGTCAGTCTTCTCCATGTCCCATCCCTGCCTCTACACATCTGTCTGTGTAGTGTGGTCCACCGTCTCCCCTCTCTCAGCATGTCCAAACCCTGCTTGCCCCCAGACCCCTCTGGAAGCCTTCTGCAGACACCCCTCCCAGTCCTGGCCTCGTTAACTGTTCACAGGTCTCCTATATTGCAGGTCTTGTGCCAGGCTTGGGGACTGATGCCGCAGGGATGGTCCTCTGCAGCTTGGGCCTCTAACTCCTATGTCCCTGTGCATCCCACATGCCTTGTCCACTCTCAGGGAGAGCGTTGGAAACCAGCACCCCAGTCCAGTGCAGTCTCTGCACAGTGTGGTCTTAGGAAAGCCCCTTCTGCTCTCAGTCAGCGTTGTTTCCATAGCTGCTGAGGGAAGAGGTTCAGTGACATGTCCAGGGAGCCTTAAGAGAACGGGATGGTGAGGACTGCCTGACCCCACTCTGCCAACCCCAATGTAGAGATTCCCTCCGAGGGGAACTGGTAAAATGCATACAGCAGGACTCCAATTCATCCAAATTTCTAGGTGGAAACAAATATGGGGACCCAAGGAAGGGGACCCATCCGCCAGCCAGACATCCTTGCTAAGAGCAGCTATGGAAGGGCGCCTGGGTAACTCAGTCCGTTGAGCCTCCAACTCTTGGGTTTGGCTCAGGTCATGATCTCATGGGTTGTGGGATCGAGTCCCGCGTGGGGCTCCTTGCTCAGTGGGGAGTCTGCTTGAAGGTCTCTCCTTCTTCCCCTCTCCTCCACTCTCTCTCTCTCTCTCTCTCTAAAATAAATAAAAATAAATCTTGGAAAAAAAAAAAAAAAGAGCAGCTACAGAGACCTCACTTTCAATCCTGCCTCGATAGCCCTGTGACCTTGGACCAGTCACTTGATCCCTCTGGCCCTCACTTCTCTCATCTGGAAACTGGAGATAACAGTACATACTTCACATGGCTCTTAAGTGATTGGCAAGACACATGCAGATATACTGCTGTTGTTACTGTTATTGCTGGTGCAGTTGGCCTAAGATTCCATGAATAGAGTGGACAACGAGGGCAGCCTTAAAAAATTCACAGTGGGGTGCCTGTGTGGCTCAGTCTGTTGAGCCTCTGCCTTTGGCTCAGGTCATGATCTCAGGATCCTGAGATCGAGCCCTGCATCGGGCTCTCTGCTCAGCAGGGAGCCTGCTCCCTCCTCTCTCTCTGCCTGCCTCTCTGCCTACTTGCGATCTGTGTCTGTCAAATAAATAAATAAAATCTTTTAAAAAAATTAACATTGTAGATCTATATATTTTGCCATAGAATTCATGCTTAAATAGTAAATTAAAATGTTACAGTATTACTAATATAATTCTGGGGCGCCTGGGTGGCTCAGTCAGTTAAGAGTCCAACTCTTGATCTCAGCCAGGTTGTGATCTCAGGGTCATGAGATCGAGCCCCAGGTCAGTCTCCATGCTCCGTGGGGAGTCTACTTGAGATTCTCTCTCCCTCTCCCTCTGCCCCCACCCAGTCACACTCTCTCTCAAATAAATAAATAAAACCTTTTAAAAATAATAAGAAGAAACACTATAATCTCATCTCTGTTAAAAAAAAAAATGGGCATGGGAGAAAGAAATAAACACTAGCATGTTTCTAGCAGCTGTCCCAGGGATGGAGGAGCAGAGATGAGCTGAATTAATTTTTTTTTCCTTTGTGCTTGTCTTTTCTTTTGTAGTTTTCTATCATAAGCTCATGTTACTGGAGCAATAGGAGGTAATATAGGTTGCTGGTGACTGATCACAGTCTTTGCTCCCCAACTGATCTGAATACCCAATACAAGACCTGGTCCCAGAGCTCCACAGCTCAGGGCTCCTGGGAGCCAAAGTCCTTAAGGGTGAGCTGGTCATGCACTTGACCTCTCTCTACCTGATCTGGGCTGGCCCCTGGAGGTGCATCTGCCTGGGATCCTGGTGCTCATTTGCTCCTGGTCCCATCTGATGAGGAAGACAGAAACTCCAAGGGGAAGTGCCCAGTTCTCTCCCTGACGTCCCAGGACTCTGCTTCCCCTTCCCTTCAGCCTTGGCTCACCCTGTTTACTTCCACAAACCCTCTGCAGAGGCAGAAATGGGGTGGGGGGGGGCGTTCTTGGGCCCTGGGCCTGGGTTTAAGGTCAAGGATGCAGCCTGTGCTTCCCTAAGAGGAGCCCATGGTCCCATGACTTCAACCAGACTTTCTCTTTGGCCCTCCCAAAGCCGACCCTGAGACAAGAGCTCACTTGGGAAGGGATCCAAGAAGCTGCAGAGGCAGGGAAGGAGGAAGGAGGAAAGCCAACAGAAGAAATGTTATCCAGGTCACTGCCATAGGCAACAGGAGTCCCAGTCCCCACATGCCTCCAAGAAACGTTTCCCCCCACACTTCCTAACCAAGCCTGCTCCCTGCCTCCAAGGAGCCAGAGGGAGAAGATCTGAGAAGGAAGGGACTACCAGCCAGCTTTACCCCCTCCCCCTCCCCAGCCCTAGCATCTCCACCTGCCCGCCTCCCCACAAAGCTCTGCATACGTCCATCCATCATCTCGAAGACCCTTCCCCAGGACAGTCCCCCAGTGCCCACTCTCGGCTCCAGGATATCCCTCTTCTTCTAAGCAGAACACATCCTCTCCGTTCCCTGAAACTGGCCTCCTCCTAGGTCCCCCACTTAGGAATCATTGTTCCCTCCTCTCAGGCCCTTCAGCCAAAAACCAGGCATTCCAGCCTCCCACCACCCCCCTAAGACCTAGGTGGGGCCTAGCTCACCCGGACACCATCTTGTCGTCTGATCGCGCATCCCCGACTCATTCTGTAACAGCCCTCGAGTTCCTCTTCCCAAACCATAGCTCTGGTCCTTCCTTCACTGACTCCCTGTGGTCTCCAGCCAGAGCCCACACTTAGGAGGTCACACGGGGTCCTGTCAGCCTCTCCAGTCCCACCTTCATCTTGGTCAACCCCCCCTACCCACAACACTGTCTCACCTCCAGGCTTTTGCTCTTGTTTTCCCTGACTGGGATGTCCTTCTCCCTGCCTCTCCTCCCTGGTTAATCCTGCTCCTCCTTTGGTCCCTCTTCTGACCCTCCAGCCTAGGCCAAAGCTTCACAGACCCCATCTGTACTTCCCACAAGGAAGGCTCATTTGAACCCTTCCACCCCCACCCTCTACTCCCACCCACAGACCAAAGAGCTCCAGGGGTTAGAGGTTGGACCTGGGTCATGCCGAGACCAGGGCTTGACCCTGAATAGGCCCCATGCTTGTTAGGACAGGAACCTCAGGCCTGGGTTGCCCAGGTCCACTGGAGCAGTGCCAGGCCTACTCCAGCCCCTGCCTGAGGCTAGCACATTAGCTCAGGCTTCTAGACCAGGAACCGAGCCAGCAACCCTGCCCCAAGTCACGCCCTGAGTCTGGCCTCACCTTCTCCCCATGCCCATGCCAGCTCGGGGAGTGGGGATCTCACAAGGAGCCAGGAAGGATCCCAGCCCCCGTCTTGGCTCAGTTCTCAGCTCCCTGGGGCCACAGTCCCTGGCTGAGACCTCTTCTATCCAGATGGTTGGATGGGGGAGGCCCAGAGTTGGCAGGGAGGTCTCTCCCCACAACACGAACTTGAGCCAGGTCTCTTGCCACTTGTGGTCTGTGCTCAACTTCCCACCACAGCTACCTCACAATAATTAAATATGTTTAATCATCTAATAGTTAAATTAGCTTCCTGGGCCTTGAACTAGCTCCCCTAAAGCCTTCCCATTCCTAGAGATGCTGGTATAGGTGTTTCCAGGACCTTGGGATGGGGCTACTTGATCTGATTCAGCTCCGCAAACACTCCGTGTTTTCTGTGTCAACAGGAGGAAATGTGCCCGGGGAAATATACAGCAGGTGTAAGGGCCAACCTGGGCGGCATCCCCTCCCTGTTGCACCTTGCGCCATCACCAGCCAAGCCTCTCTACCTGTCGGGCATGGGAAACTCAGGGCCCAGAGAGGGTGAGTAACTTGTCCAAGGTCACAGAGGCCAGGTCTGGAGATCTGAAAGAGGCCTGAAGAGTTGAGGAAACATTTCCTATCTGGTGTTTGCACCCTGGTTGATGAAACACATACAGCCCCAGCCTTCAAGATCCTGGGGCAAGATCTCGAGAGAAGTGAGAGGTGGTCAAAAGCCAGAGAACAAACCTATTGACACAGAAATCCAGGCTGTGCTAGAGTGGGAGTCGATGGGGGGCGGCGGGCAGGATGGGGAGCAGGCGGGGAGCAGGAGGACATGGAGGGCTTCTCAGAGGAAGTGAATTTTAGCTAAAGCTTGAAGGATGAAAAGAATGGCGATATAAAGATTTGGTGGGGGTGGGGGAGGGGCGAGTGTTCAGGCAAAGGCCCTGTGGTGAGAATTGAGGCAAATCGGTCTGTGTGGAGCCATGGGGGGCAGGAGGGGGGGCAATGGGAGATGAAGCTGGAGCCCAGAGCCTCGTGAGCCCTGGGAGGGCCCAGGAGGGGAGACACATCAGCGTATGTTTCTGAAAGATCCTGCTGGCAGCTGCATGGAGGGGGGTTGAGGGGGGCAAAGAGAGGCGGGCAGCCCTCTGGGAGGGGGCGAGGTGGCTCAGCCCTGGCAGGGAGGCAGCCGGAAGCGCCCGGCTAGAGGGCATGGGGGAAGCAGCCAGGGTCCTCGCTCGGATGGGGAGTGTGGACCCACAGAGAGGCCAAATCCAGACTGATCCTCAGGCTTCTAGTTTGGGTGAATGGAGTTGCCTTTTACTGAGATGGGGAAGCCTGGGTAGGAGCCCGCGGAGGGGAAAATGTCAAGAGTTCAGTTTTGGCCAAATTATGTTGGGGAAACCCTCTCTAGGTATCCATGGAGATGGTGAAAAATCAGTAATTCTTTAGCCAACACTTACCAAACACACTGCATCGGGCGCTAACTGCCTTCTTCGTGTTAACTCATTGAATCCCTTGACCAAGCCCTTGGAAAAGGTGCTTTTGTTCTTCCCGTTTCTTGGACAGGGAAACTGAGGCTCGGAGTAGGTTGCTGTGCAGAGGAGGAGAAGAAGGCAGGCAGCGTCCCAGGGAGCCCCCATGTCTAGAAGACCTCCGAAAGGGCTCTGGCTTCCCAGAAGGGGCTTCTCCTGGGTCAGACGTCGCCGGGAGGCCAAATGAGTGAAGACAGGAACACAGGGTGCCCTGGGGACTGAGCCACAGAGCAGCTGTAGCCCCCGGGGCGTGCAGGGACAGGGGAGTGGGGAGACCAGGGGGAAAGGGAGGAGGGGTGTTGAGCAAGAGGGCCTCACACTTTCCAGGAGCTCAGCCTGGCAGGGGTGAGACGCTGGTGGGACTGTGGACTGCAAGACGCCGCCTGGACCACCTGAGGCCAGGGACTCCAGCAGTTTGCCAGAGGGACGGACACGTCTGAGTAATGATTCCCCTTTTGATATCATCCAGGTCTCTGTGCACCTAAGCCCTTCGTCAGCCTTGAGAGCTCTCCCCCTCCTGCCCTGTGCCAATTCTCCAGTGGCCTGAGGGGCAGGGCGCCGGGTCAGGGGAGGGAAGGGTGACTCACTCCCACCTCTTTCATCTTGGGCTATTCCCACACAAACTGGGACTTACTTGGTCAGAGCTGAGAGGGTGGTGGGTGTCCCTGTGCTCTCTGAGGACTGTGGGCCTAGGAGCCGATGAGGGCCAGGCCTTGAATGCCAGGATAAGGCCAGCATCACCTGGTTGCTGGACCAGGAGCCCTCCAAGCTCAACAGCGAACAACGACACTTTCCCCACCCGAGCAGTCCAGAGTGGGGAGACCCCAGCCATCCACTGGCCACTGGGGCCATCTTCCATGAGTGTATTCTAGGGAGACTTAGGCCCCAAGTGGGGAAGGGGCTTGTCCAAGGTCTCATTCCATCCCCTCCTTTCATCCGTATCACCCGATGCTTTAATCCTCTGACTGTCACCGCCCCCTGGAAACTTTCCCGGACTCTCCCCCAGGCTGAGTCAGGGCTTCTTCTGCATTCCCAGAGCCCCTCAGGAACAACATTAGCAGGCTTGTCACAGTCTCTTGTACTTGTCTGTGTGTCACCTGGCCTCACAAATGGAAGGCAGGGGCCACTGAGCAGGACTGATCCACTTTGGTGTCCCTGGTGCCCAGCTCAGGGTCTGGAGAGACCTGGGGCTGGCGTGTGTTTGTTGAACCAAGCTCCGCTGAACTGAACCCCTTTGTGCCTTGTGAGGGGCCACAGGCCTTGATCTTTCTCTGGCTTAGGAGATGGGCGCCATATTTCAGATTCAGCGCTTCCGTCAAGCGGCCGTGCAGACGCGGAGGGCCCCTGGATGACAGAAAACTAAAAGGGCTGTCAGCTTCCTGGCCTCATTTTCCAGAGGAGGAAGTTGAAACTCAAAGCTATGAAGTCCACAGCCCCGCGATCAGCAGGGATGAATCACCCAGACGGCCAGGGCCCTGCTCCACGGCTCCCCTTCCATCAACGCCGAAGCCCAGGGATCCTCGCCTCCAAAAGCTCAGCTTCCTTGGGTCCTGTGAGCTCATAGGCCTCAGGCCCTGCAGTGAGGGGAGGAGACATCATTCAAGAGGCTATTTATCATCGTGTTGTACACCCCCTGCGCTCTTGAAGCAAAACAGTCCCAAGAAAGAGGGTGATTCATTCACAGGACCCTTTGCCAGTTCCAGAGAAAAGGCAGACCAGAAATACATTCCGCAACTTTTGAAGAGGAGACAAAGAAATCTCCAGAAGAAGTTTCTCTTTAGCGGACACAGGCTGGGGGAACATATATATTTTACATATTTATGTATTATAAATATTTATATATTTCTATTACATGGCTTTCCTCTCAGAGAGCCGAGCTCTGGGGGAAAGAAGTTGTCATGGTTTCAGCCAAATTCCCCCCAAAAACACAAGGTAGTGGCCTCTAAGAAAAGACTGCACTGCTTTTAGAACAACTAGACGACAGACACCTGGGTGGTTCAGTTGTTACACGTCTGCCTTCAGCTCAGGTCATGATCCCGGGACCCTGGGATCGAGCCCTGTGTCCTCTCTTAGCAGGAGTCTGCTTCTCCCTCTGCCTGCCCTTCCCCCTGCGTGTGCACTCGGCGCGTGAGCTGTTCTCTCTGACAAATAAATAAGTAAAATCTTAAAAAAAGGAAAAGAACAACTTGATGGGCTCAACCCAACAACCACTCCTAACGTTAACTGATTGGATGTGAGTTAAAACCAAATTAGATGGGCTGTTTTTGTTGTTCTTGATGTTAATCCCTCTAGAACTCTGTTTGTCAAGGAGAGGGTGAGAAACTCATGCGTGCTCCTCTTAAGGAGAGGGAAGCTTGCTGAATGTGCTGGAGGCTTTGGACATCTTGCAAACAGGAAGCCATGGAGGGAAGTAACAGGTGAGTCTGGTGGGGGGCTGATAGGGGAGGACGATGCTTGGGGGTAGCATGACTTAATTGCCTGCAGAGTGAATGGCAAACCTCCACGACTCACAGAAAACCTCTGGAACTACTGTAGCAGTACAAAGACAGATGGAAAATTCAGTCTCTTTTTGAAGTCTAATTATCTATGCTCTAGGTTTGTGTCTCCTATAATATGAATGTCATACTCAACTCTTTAAAAATTGTACTTTTAGCTCCCAATCCTGAGCTGGGTAGAAATAGGAGGGAGCTTGACCTCTTTGCCCAAATAAAGTTGTGTGATACAGGAAGAAAGCTCCAGAGATCTGTGTTCTAGTTCAGTTCTGACTCCAAAGAGCATAGGTGGCATTGGTCATGTCTCTGGTGCTATTTGAGATACGATTCCCCCATCTGTAAAATCTTAGAGAAGAAAATGGGTTGAGGAAGAAGAGGGAACTTTGAGGCATGGGCTTTGGAGTCATACTGCCTGAGTTCTAATTTTTCTAGCTGTGTGTCCTGAGGGAAGTTGCTTAACCTTTCTGAGCCTTGCTTTTCTCATTTGTAAAGCAGAGACAATAATATCTACCTCATGGGATTTGCTGAGAAGTTAAAACTACGTAATGTTTGTAAAGCACATAGCTTAGTGCCTGGCCCCCAAGAAGGTGTTTTATTAATGTTTAATTGATACATAATGAAATGCTCTGATCTTAAGCATTCAATTTTGGCAACCGTGTATCAAGATACAGAACATTTCCGGGGTGCCTGGGTGGCTCAGTGGGTTAAAGCCTCTGCCTTCAGCTCAGGTCATGATCCCGGGGTCCTGGGATCGAGCCCCACATCGGGCTCTCTGCTCGCCAGGGAGCCTGTTTCCTCCTCTCTCTCTCTCTCTGCCTGCTTCTCTGCCTACTTGTGCTCTCTGTCCATCAAATAAATTAAAAAAAAAAAAAATCTGTTAAAAAAAAAAAAAAAGATACAGAACATTTCCATCACCCCAGAACATTTTTCTTGTGCCCCTTCCTAGTCAGTCCTCCTGGGAACAACCACTGATCTGATTTCTGTCACCACAACTTAGTTCATTTTAGAATTCCATATGAATAGAGTCAGACAGTGTTTGTTGTATTTGGTTTTGGGTATATTTGGCTTCTTTCATTCAATGTAATAATTCTGAGAGTCATTCATATTATTGCCTGTATAGTAGATCATTTATTTATGGTGTAATATTTTGCTGTATAATATGCTACGGTTTATGCATTCTACAGAAGATGAGCATCTGGGCTATTTCCAGTGTTTGCCTTTTAGGAATAACGCAGCTATGAATATTTTAGCCAGGATTTAGTGCAAGACTTTCATGGACAAATATTTTCTTTTCTCTTGGGTAAATACCAAGGAGTGGAGTGCTGGGTCATAGAGTAGATGTATGTTGAACTTCTTAAAGACACTTTCTGATTGTCTTCTAAAGTGGTTGTACTTTTTGACATGTCCATCAGTGAAGTGTGAGAGTTCCAGTCCCTCCGTGGTCTCCCCAGCATTCGGTGTGGTCAGTCTTTTCCGTTTTAGTCATTTGGGCATCACCCTGTGGTCTTCATTTGCATTCCCCTGATGACTAATGAACTCATTCTGTGTGCTTATTTAGAATATCTTTAAAGGTAGCTCCTCCCCCCTTTCACTGCCCTGTGGCTTTCAACCTCCAGTATTTGAAAAACTGTTGAATAAATGTGCAAGGGAAAGACTGATAGCAAAATCTAGAGATATGAAGAGCTCTACAAGTATAAAGGCAAGCATGCGCTCAGCCTCAGAACCCCTCCCTTAATTTTCATTTCCCAAGACTGAGCGGCTAAGGACACGCTTGTCTTCTGAAGAAGTTAAGATCATGGCTGACCTGGGATCCATGTTTGCCGGGGAAGGCGGTGAGAGGGGGGATGTTTGTTTGTTTGTTTGTTTGTTTGTTTAAAGTAGGCTCTGTGCCTGATGTGGGACTCAAACTCACAACCCTGAGATCAAGAGTCTGAGCCAGCCAGGCACTCCAAGGTCAGAATGTTTTAATGAAAAATTTATCTGGTTGAATAATCATTTTCACTGCTACCGTTTATAAACTACCCACTATGCTCCAGGCACCTCATACACATAAAGCATTGTCATTTTTTTAAAGACTTTAATTTTTAAGTAATCTCTACACCCAGTGTGGAGCTCGAACTTACAATCCCGAGATCAAGAGTCATATGCTCCACTGACTGAGCCTGCCAGTTTCCCCCAGCATGTCTAATTTTTTTAAAGTTTTTTGGGTTTTTTGTTTTGTTTTGTTTTGTTTTGTTTTATTTTGTTTTGTTTTTTTGAGAGAGACAGAGAGAGGTAGCACAAGTGGGGGGAGGGGCAGAGGGAGAAACAGACTCCCCACCGAGCAGGGAGCCGAATCTGGAGCTGGATGCCAGGACCCTGGGATTATGACCTGAGCTGAAGGCAGACGTTTAACTGACTGAGCCACCCAGGCGCCCAACATGTCTAATTTTTACAGTTGCCCTGCAAGGTTATTATATGATCTCCATTTGGTGGACTCTGTAAATTCCTTCGATAACACCACACAGCTACACCTCCACACACATGCACACAATGGGATAGCATTTAGCCCTAAAGTGCAATGAATGCTACACTTTGCTACAATGTGGATGAACCTCAGAAACTCATGCTGAGAGAAAGCAACCAGACATAAAAGGTCACACACTGTGTAATTGCATTTGTATGAAATATCCAGAATAGGTAAATCTATACCTATAGACAGACAGCAGACTGGTGGTTGCCAGGGGCTGGCGGAAAGGTGAATGGGGAGAACCTGTTAAATGGGTATGAGATATTCTTTTGGGGTGACAAAAATGGTTTGGAACTAGATGGAGGTGGTAGTTGCACATCATAAATTTATTTTTTTAATTAAAAATTTTTTTAAGATTTTTATTCATTTATTTGAGAGAGAGCATGTGTGTATGAGCTCAAGCCGGGGGAAGGGCAGAAGGAGAGGGAGAGGGACAAGCAGACTCCACACTGAGCCTGGAGCCTGACACTGGGCTTGATGTCATGACGTTGAGATCATGACCTGAGCCAAAACCAAGAGTTGGAGGCTTAACTGACTGAGCCACCCAGGCACCCCCATCGTAAATTTAACCAATGCTACTCAGTTGTACACTTTACAATGGCTAATTTTATGTTATGTGAATTTACCTCAGTATGATTAAAACAGCAACAACTCCACCCTACAGTCTCTCCCTCACTGATGAGTGTAATTTTGCCATTAGTGATTTAGTTCTTTGGATAGCGAAGCCTCCAGCACCTGCACCCAATCTTTTCTCCCCCAGAAAATTCCCCATGAGAATTCCAGGGCAGAAATGGAGGAATCAGCAACATGGCTCAGAGGGCAGGCACTGGAGTCAGGTTGCCTGAGTTCAATTCCAGATACCTTCATACCCCCATCTGTAAAATGGGGATGATAATGTTACCAACATCATGGGGTTGCTCTGAGGACAGAATGAAATCATTCATGTAAAGTATCTGCACAGGTGTCATGTTTATTCACTAAGCTATATTGTTAGGGTGGAGGCCACCTTTCCCTACCATCAGCCATACCATAAATATTTATTGAGCACCTATTATGCGCCCAGCACTCTTCTAGGCCCCGGGGATTCAACTAGGAGCAAGAATAACAATAAAGTTCCTTCTTGGAGTGTAAGACAGTAGACAAAGGAAGTAAAATACACGTATGTTAGCTGATGGTATAAGCTGAGGAGAGAAAAAAGTGATGAGGAACAGGAAGTTTGGGGGAGAATTTGAAACCGGCTGGCTACAGGCGGCTTCCCTCCGTAATGACCAGAAAGAAGTGAGGTATATTCATTTCTAACAAACCTCATGACTTACACAACACAAATGTCATCCTTTACAGTTCTTGAGGTCGGGAATCCAAAATGGGTCTCACGGGGCTGACATCAAGGTGTTAGCAGACCTGTGTTCTTTCTGAAGGCTCCAGGGGAGAATCTATCCTCTTGCTTTTTCTGGCTTCTAGAGGCCCCACCTTCCTTGGATTGTGATCCCACATTATTCTACCTTCTCCTTCTGTCATCACATAGCCTTCTCTTTGACTTTCCTCCTTCCTCTTGTCCTCATAAGGACGTTAGTGATGACACAGGGCCCACCTCAATCACCCAGAATAATCTTCCCATCTCAAGATCCTTAAATTAATCACATCTACGAAGTCCCTTTGTCACGGAAGGTAACATGGTCCCAGGTTCGGGGACTGGGATATGGACATCTTTGGGCGGCCCATTATTCTGTCTCCCATATGAGACATGGTACCTCAAAGAAGTGGGAAGAGCAAGTTCAAAGGTCCTGAGGCAGGGCTCTTCTGGCATGCCTGAGGAAGCTGGAGACCAGTGAGGATGCAGTGGAGTGGGCAAGGGCAGCATGACTTCTCACAAGAGCAGAAAGGTCAAGGAGGTGGAGTGGCTCTTGCAGGCCTTTGTGGGTCCCAGTGGGGACTCCGATCTTTCCATGAGTGAGGTGGGAGAAGGTGAGGGACATGGTCCTACAGGTTTTACCAGGATCGCTTGGGCTGCCGTGTGGACAAAGGACTACCTGTGAGGAGGCTGCTGCAGCCTCCAGGTGAAAGGCTGGGGGCTGGGCTGAGGCCGCAGAGGGAAGCCGTGAAACAGGTCTCCTTCTGGATTTTGAAGGTCAAGTAACAAGGAACCACTTAAGGGTCAGAAGTGGAGAGGCACTATAAGAGGGGAGTCAGGCATGAGTCCAAGGTTTTTGGCCTGAGCAACTGGAAGAATGAAGACGCCCTTTAAGATGGGGATGACCGAGGTGCCTGGGTGGCTCAATGGGTTAGGGCCTCTGCCTTTGGCTCGGGTCATGATCTCAGGGTCCTGGGATCGAGCCCCGCGTCGGGCTCTCTGCTCAGCGGGGAGCCTGTTTCCTCCTCTCTCTCTGCCTGCCTCTCTGCCTACTTGTGATCTCTGTCAGATAAATAAATAAAATCTTAAAAAAAAAAAAAAAAGATGGGGATGACCACAAAAAGTTCAGACTTGGGACTGCTGCTGAGGTATCTGGAATTTGCTTTGAGATGTGTTGGGAACCCAGACGGAGAAAGGAGAAGTCGGATATGGGAATCTGAAGTTCAGGACTGGGATCTGGAGGGATTTGCTTGGGGGACACCAGTGGGTATGTAGGTGGGATTTAAAGTCAAGAGTCTGGATGAGATCTCTAAGGGCTGTGTGCAGAGACGAGAAGACCAAGGACGGAGACCTGGTGCCCCTCTGATGAGGAGCAGCCAGTGATGCGGGAGGGAAATGACGTGAAGGTGGGGTCCTGGCAGTCAGGAGAGCCAAAGGCTGCAAACTCTGTCCACAGTAAGCATGACATGAGGGGCTGGTGGAGCAGAGGATGACCCTCTTGCTTCCAAGGACTGTTCTCTGGCAAACAGCCTCTATGGGAGTTGGACCTACTGAAGCAGCCTTATTCTTATGAGCCGGAAGCTGTCTCCCTGCTGGAGGCTGGAGTAGGTCCACCCTCCCAGTATGATTTCCCTCTGGTCTCACCTCCAGCGAGGCTTTAAGACTCCATTCAGTCACTTTCCCTCTGCCAGGTGGCTGTGCTGATCACCCAGATGGAGCTGGGTGTCCCTCTGCTCAGCTTCCACAGGATCTGCTGCTCCCCTGTTGGACAACTCCCCACCCCAAGCCTCCTTCCATGTTTGAGTCCCCCACTGGGCTAGGCACACTGGGCTAGGCAAGCTTCCTCCTTTCCACATCCCGGGCGCCTCGCTGGTGCTCTCATTAAACATCTGGCCACGCCTGGTCCTGCTTTGCCAAAGCTCCAGTCCCTAGACTTCCCAGACCTCAGTGGGGCCCCTTACACACTGTGCCTACAGACACTCACTAAGTGTTTGTTAAATACCAAGGAAAGGGCCGTGGACTTGGACCCAAGCCTGACTTCTGGCACTTTCAAGTACTTTGGACTTCAGTCTCCCATCTCTAAAATGGAAGTCCTACAGGCTCCTCACTGGTTGTGACGACATTTGGGAAAGTGTTTGGCAAACTGGAAAGCAGCCCAGCAAATCAGTTACTAGAGCTCGAGCCTTTTCCTTGGCAGCTGATTCAGGACACGTGACCGGACCTGTGTGACCCACCCCACGCCATGTGAGGCCTTCTAGCTAGTTTTTTCAAGCTGCTTGGAGGACAAGCGCGTCCTCCTCTGGTAATGGGAACTGGAGAGCGAGTGGGGCCCAGCCCTGGTGGAAACTCTCACACAAGCACGGACATTCATGAGTGTTTCCAATGACTAAGGGCCACATGAAGCCGTTGGCTGGACCCTTCCTGAAACCTGTCCCAGAATGGTTTGGCCTGCAGCGCTGCTCTGGGGGTGAGCCCCCTGCCTGCACCCAGGGAAGGACCCCCAGCTCCCCCTCTCCCTCAGCAGCAGGTAACACACAGGGCGTTCAGCATATGAGGCAGTTTATTGATGTTTACTTGCCCAGATGACTTCTCCTCACTGTTCTGGGGTTGAAAGAACTAGGGGAGGGGAGGTATACAGATGGAAGCCAAAAGGCACATACTGAATGCGCCAAGGTGGGCTGAAAAGGGGTTGGTCTGAGATGGACAAGGCCCCCATTTCAGAGGCTAAGAGACTTTGGGCCCAAGCACATGTACTCATACAGCCAAATCCCTTCCATCTGCCAGAGGAGAACCAGGCACCACCCTGGCCAGCTTTCCCGTGGGTTCCCCGCCAGCTTCAGACCCAGCTGTTGCGCTGAAGGGACCTCCTACATCACAGCGGCCATGGCATCTGGACCTAAACACACAGGGCAGGGCTGGCCTGGCTCCATCTGTACAGCAGGGACGAAGGTGGCTGACGAGCAGATCTGTGGTACCCGCGTCACCGGGGGAGGGTGGTGCTTGTCGGCATGAGATCACGACTCTGAAATGCAGCGTGAATCCACAAGTGGGGGGCTGAAGGCTGGGCACAGTGATTAAGTATGGAGCTGACCCAATGCTGAACAAACAGACTGCTTACACAGCCTCTGCTCACAGGGTGTTCTAGTCCCCTTAGCTCTATACTGTCACGGAAGCAGAAGGAAGAGGAAGTGGTGGGCTGCCCGGCTGGGACCTGGGGACTGTCACGATTGTCCAAATCTCTGTGCTCAGAGAGCGGCCCAGCCACTTCAGCCCTGACCCTGGGACTGAGGGAACAGGACATTGAGTCCCAGGAGGGCTGGCCCCAAAGGCCCCTGCCCCGCCAGCGGCTCTGCAGGCCTCCTCTTCTACCGCTTCTTCTTGGCCTCCTTCTTGGGCCTTTTGCTGGCAGAAAGAACAGCAGCCTTGGGTTTCCTTGTCACCTCCGCACTTCTGGGCTCAGAGGGCTCTGCCTCCTGTGTGGCAATAGAAAGGAGAGTCCTGTTTAGACGAGTCAGCCTGACACCAGCAAAAACGAGACTGTTGTCTGAAGGGGGCTTTGCAAACTAAAGCACAGGGCCCCAGAAACACCAGGAATGTAAACCGTCATTGCTGGGACCCAGGAGCCTCAGGTGGATGGGGCTGGGGGCTGCTGGGCGGGGGGTGGTAGAGGAGGACCCCCTCCCCATGAGCAGGGCAATTCCAAATGAAGAATAAAGAAAGAGGCCCCAAAGGAGGAGGCAACCTTTGGAACCTTGGAGGCCAGAGGCAGGGGCGGAGGGGATTGAGGCACCTCCACAAGCCAGCCAAGTGACCTGTGGGCAACTCACTTCCCCTTCCTGCGTCTTGGTCTACCCACCTGTGAAATGGAAACCGTGATGCGTGCTATCAAGGGCTGATGCGTAGACAGTGCCCAGCAGCCGAGGCGGCACCCAATGTGCTAGTACCAGTCAGAGCACAGGCGAGGAGCCGGCCAGGCCCAGACCCACTGAGGCTCGATCTCCCTCCAGCCCTACTGTCCTCTCCTCCCATTCAAGCCAGAGCACGCCAGGGCTGGGAGGGGTGGGGAGCACTGGCCTGCAGCTAGGCAACCACTACACTGTGTTCTGTGGGGCCCAGCAGAGGCGCCCCGGGGGGGGTGGGCAGAGGCCAGCCTGGGGGCAGAACTCCAGACTTTCCCTACAACCTGGGCAGCCCTGATTTTTCTGTCTGTCCCATTCCATATAAGATTTGGTTTGTGCAGAGGCTCTGCTGCTTTAAAAACAGATGCAAAAGCACAGACCTAGCCCTGGCCTTCACGGCACAGTAAAGACCATGGTCTCCGGGAAAGGGTCTCAGCCTGCCACAGCCACAAAGGCTCATGTCAGAGAAGAATCTGGACAGGACTCAGTCCTGTCAAGTTTTCCCTGCCCTCCAGGGGTAAGTGCCACTGTGCCTTGGTCAGGCAGGATATTAGTGTGGCATGTCTGGCCTGGAGAACACTGACCACAGCCCCCGGGCCTCCTCTGGCCCCCAAGTGGACTTCACTTGGCCTACAATGTTTATATTTAAAAACTTGAGCCAACTGGTAGATCTCCCATTCAATCCAGATTCCTAGCTTTTCTTGAAAATGTTAAATGCCTGGCAATGGCAGCCCCTTTATTCAGGTGCCCACACTACCCCCCCACCCCATGACCCCAGCACTAAGATAAGGAAATGCTTCTCGGCACCTGTGTTCTTTTATTAAAAATGGTAAAATAAAAAGCAGACAAAGAATACTAAGAAGGAGCACACTTCTGGAAGAGAACAGTATTTCCTCAGTTAAAGTGGCCGACTCCCAGCCTGCAGCTTGCTTTGCTCCCTATCCTTCCCAGGGCTGGCTCCTCAAGCCCACAGGCTGACCGCAGAGACGCGATCGTGGCTGGGGAGGGGCAGCCCACACCTCTGGGGGGCCTACTCCTGAGATGCGTCAGCCCCCCTTGTCAGCCATCACTGCCTCCACTCCACCCTGCCAGCCTGCCAGCCTGCCCACTGAAACCTCAGAATGTAAAGTCCCAGCCCAGCCCCAGGTACCCACAGGTGATCTTCCCAAGATAACAAGGGGGCCAGCCCTCCCCAGCCAGGTCTCTGATGGTAGCACTGGGCTCCGTGGCCTGTCAACCTGGGCGGATACTTTAATGTAACTTGGCAAAAAAAAAAAAAAAAAAAAAAAAAAAAGGAATAAAGAAAGAAAAAAAAGAAAAAGAAAAGAAGAAAGTTAGCCCATTAGAAAGCTAAACAAACAGAACCTCAGAGGAGCCAGCGTGTCAAGTGCACAGGCTGAGCACCCCCACCCCCAACTGCAGAGCACAGCAGTAAGGCTACTGTTTAAGGCAAATCCCACAGGGTGCAGTCTTGGGAGACCTTGGGAACTGGAAACTGTCCCCAGGGCAGTGCCCATGAGGCCAGTGCAAACCGGCCAGTCCCTGAGTGCCCGAGACAAACAGTCCCCGATGAGATGAATGGTTTCCGCGCAGCAACTTGCCAAGCATCTCCAGAGCTCCCGGCCCTCTAAATTCAAAGCTCGAGTGCCCCTCCGGTTTCAGTGGGGCTCAATTCAGAATCCACAGGGACGGTGACACTAGCCTGCCAGCCCCAGGGCTTCCCTCATTCCACAGTCCCTCTCTTAGGTGCCTGATCCATTCTGATACCTCCCCACCCTCTCTCCTGAGCACATGTTTTCCTGACCCAGCTATCTGTCAGACGACTGGAGTGGCACTCCCCCTCCCCGGGCACCTCCAATTCCATTGTCCCACACCAACCGAAACCCCTTCTCCAGCAGACCAGGTCCTCCTCCCCACCGGTCTCTCCTCCCAATGGTCCAATCAGTCACCACGTCCTGGGGTTCAACCCCATCTACCTCTTGACTTGGTCACACTCTCCAGCACCTAAGTCCCTACATCAATTCCTCCACTGCTAACGGACCTCCCTGCTCTGTGCCACGCCTCATGCAGATCCCCCCCCCCCCCCCCCCCCCCCCCCCCCACCCGCGCTTCCCCCCCCGCCCCCCCCCCCCCCCCCCCCGTCCCCCCCCCCATGCAGCCCCCCCCCCCCCCCGCAACGTTAAACCTTCCAGGGGCTTTCCATCTCCCACAGCCTCATGCCCCACACAAGGGATGGCATCTAAGGAGCCCACATCTCCAGCTCCTCTGGCTCTTCTCCAGACCCCACACTGGGTCAGCTGCCAGGGTTTCTGCTGGTCACCTCTAACAAGAGAAGCACCCTTCTTGGCCACCCAGCAAACCCCTCCCTGTGGTTTGGCCCTGCTAAGAACGCACTTCTACTCACTGTCTAGCCTTCCTTCTCTGCTCTCCACCTCCAGCAGGGGTCATATCCCTTTCCCCAGCCCTACCCCTACCCCGGGTACCAAGTAACCACCCGTGCCACATTACACATTACCAGTGATACATTCTCCTGCTGGTCTCCCCTACTAGCTTGTGAGCTCCCTGAGACAGCTTCAACTGTGAATGAATGAATGAATGAATGAATGAATATGGAAGATCAGGCAAGATCTCCCATAACCATGGGAACTTCACTCTGGTTTATCATCATGAAAATAGAACACTTAAGGGCGCCTGGCTGCTTCAGTCGATGGATGGTGCGACTTGGGACCTCAGGGTCATGAGTTCGAGCCCCATGCTGAGTGTAGAGATGACTTAAATAAATATTTACAAATACATATATATATATAAATATATATATATAAAATACTTAGGACTAGGTCTCACTTTTCCCATGGGCACAGAGGACACCAGCAGATGTCAAACCCAATACATATTCCCTAAAGTGTGGCTAGGCACAGCCTCCAGTAACGAGAACCACACTGGCTGTATTTACAACGTGCCAGGCCCCAGGCGATGTGCTATGGACCCATTTTATTTTAGCCTTGCAAAGTGCAGTGCTGAGTCCCACCGGATAGACAAAAGAAGAAACACTCGGAGAGATTATGTGACTTGCCTAAGGTGTCCGTTAGTGAGCGGCAGTGCCAGGACGTGAACCTCTTAATGGTTATAAGGTAGAATAGAGTGTGTCCCAGGTATCCTAGGGAACTTAGGGCTGGAGACCAAGACCCAAGTTCACTGACAATCCACCCTCTCTTTAGCAGCACCTGGAACCACAGGCCGTACAGATGACGGGAGAACGACAAGAACGGCCCATTCTAGATTCTGCCAATGGGTTCTTCGGACCACTTGTTTGTGACCGCAGTTCCGACAGGAGTCAGGAGAGTGGGTTAGTGCTCCCCGAGCAGGGCTCTGTTTTTCACAGCTGAAGGCAGCTTTCCGTGGGTGTGTGTACATATTACAGTCATCGAGTCATCTGAGCGTATTATCTGTCTCCTCCTCACCCCAGACCTCCTCCTCCCTCCCCCACCTCAGTTTTTGGCATCATCACTCACCCAGTTACCCAAGCTAGAAACCTCCACGTTGTTTCTGAGTTCTCACCATTCCCTCGTGCCCCCACACCCAATGTGCCCCAGGTCCTGCGCATTCTACCCTCCAAGGGGTTCTCGACTCCACCCGGCCCCTCTGGATACACACTACTACGCCAGGCTAGACCCCATGGTCCCCCGCCTGCCCCCTTGCTGTGTCAGCCTCCCCGACATTCTCCTCACCGTCCGTCCCACTGCTTTCAGTCTATTCTAAAACAACAGTCTTGACTGTGTCTATCTGCTGCTTTAAATGTGTTTTTGGTCCCCCCCCCCCTTTGTAGGAGACAAATTTCTAAGAGCTTCCCTGTGGCCTCCAGTCTCCTGGCTCTCCCCTCATGCAGCCCACCCTGACCCACCAGGCTACCGGCCCGCCTGGTATTGCCCATGTGCTTTGTTCCCTGTCCTGCTCTGCCGGGGTCCCCAGCCCTCCCACCTCTGTATGTGCACCCAGTGGAGGCAGTTTTGTGCCAGGTGCCACGGGGTAACGATGACAACACACGCTGAGCGATGTGCACCCAACATCCACTCGCTGAGCCTCCATGACCCTAACAAGCCAGCCACTGTGAGCCCATTTTACAAGAAAGGAAACAGAGGCTCACTGAGTCTCAGTGACTGGTCCCTCGGGGTATAGCCGAGTTCCCCCCAAGCTACAGGGAAGCAAAATCCGCCCTTATGCACATAACTCAGATGCAGGGGTCCTAGGCACGAAGGGCTGCAGCTCCAAATCCTTAGCCAGCAAGAACGACTCTGAACAGAGTGGCTGACTTTAATTTCTCCTCAGATACATGCTGCTGGGACAGGCTAGGAGGACTCCAAGCACTACAGCCCCACCTTCAAATCTGGGAACTCTGTGCCTCCTCTGAAGCAAGTTTTAAGCTTCCTCAGCAATCACGCCATCTTCGGGAGTAAAAGAAACCCTCCCCCGCCCGGGGGTCGCCAGCTCTGCGGAGGCCCCAGTCCTCTGCCAACACAGGCCTCATCAATAATGAAGTAGATCCACAGCTGCTTACGAGGCCAGGAAATTGCTGCTGTTCATCAGGTTCAAATAATCAAATCTGTGTCTCAGTGCATCCGATCCCTTCCAGCAGGGAAAGCACTCGGAACTTTATGACTTCCACTACACAGTCCAGCGTGGACTCAGCCTGATAAATCAGAAGAAAGCAGCACTCCGTACAGACCAAAACCATTCTTTCCTCTCAAGCAGTCCAGGGAAAGAAACCCCGTGTGCTACGTGCGTGTATCCTCATGCACCTTCTCTCGCTTGATCCCCAGGAACTCTGGGCTGGGAAAGCATGCCATCGCTTTACGGCTCAGGACGCAGGCTTAGGGACGTGAAGGGAGGGTGGTGCTCAGACTACGTGTCCCCAGCGCTGATGCTCCCACTCGCCCTACTGCGCACTCTTGCCCCAGGCCCTAGGCATGGTGGGGGCTGTGAAGACCTTACAGCGGTGAGCCAGCAACCCTTGAGAGGAGGCTAGGACTAGCTGGAACCGGGGGCGGGGGAGAGGCCATCGTCGTGGGCTCAGCAAGGTGAACGAAGACACGGTGTCCAGGATGCACCTGGCAGGCCAGGAGAACCGTGATTACAGAGAACGGCCTTGGGGTTTATTCCAGACACAATTCAGCACGACTGCAGGCCCTTCCCACTGGCTGGTCTGTGGCTCTTTGTGTGCCCGGCCGTCTCTCCGATGAGACGGTATACATCCCGAAACCATGTTTATACCGTCACCCTGCCCACCACACAGCAATCTCTCCAGAAGGGCTCGTTAAGTAAAAAACACCCTGCCACCCAGCTCAGCAGCAAACTGCTCCCAAGCTGAAAAACATACAGGGCAGAAACAGCAAAGTTAGTTCTCAGAGCCTGTCTCCTAAGGTGTTGAGAGTAGGTATAATAGACACTTGCCTGAGTTAATTATTTCCTCTGGCAGCCTCAGACAGGATTTTCCAACAGGGTCCTGAAATTCTAGGCCGCTGCTGGGAAGGCTTCATCTTTTTCAAGGCTCTAAAACTTGCAGAGCTTTCTAGCTGACAGTGAAGCCTATGGGCACAACACTGAAAATTACCACTCTTGCTCTTCTGGTGAGTTCTCCACTGGATCACAATGCTGGGCTTCAGTTGTCTCTGTCTGCCCAACCCCCTTTCCATGGGGGCTTGGCTCCTTCTTGATCCCATGTGGTTCTAGGGAGGACTCTCAGTCCCTGTGGCCACAGGCATGGCCAGTTAAATGTGGCCTGGCCAGAAATGGTATCCACTGCCCCTTCCCACCTCTGGGGCAAGGTACAAGCATGTGGCCAAGCCAGAGCTGAGCAGAGACCTTCCATGAAACCCGGAAAGTGAGCATCGGCAGAGAGACGGCTTCTCTTGCTTGTAATCACGAGCAGTAAGGATGTAGACAGGGGCTGCTGCAGCCACCTTCTGGACACATAGCAAGGGCCTCCGAATGCAGCCGACACTCGCAGGAAAGTCAGGAGACAGAGACAGAACCCTGAAGACCTTTTAAGCCTCGGAGCCCAGCTGCGCCTTGAAATCCCAGTTCTAAGAACCAATAGTTTCCAGAGAAACTGCTGGAGGTGTTTCGCAACTTTCAACAGAGTCTCCGTTGCTGCAAGAAGAGACTGCGGCAGGCCACACAGAGACAGCAGAGTGCAAGCGAAGGTACCAGCCTCGGGGCTGGCAGCAGCGAGGGAGACGAGCCACACACACGTGAAGAGATGGGAACTGTCAGCACCCAAACTCCGCCAGGTGAACCACTGCCACCTGTGTCGTGAGGCACTGAACTAGAAGTCAACACCCACTTGCGTCATCTCTGTGGGGACCGGGACAGACGTGTGCTCTCCTCGAAAGATGGTCGTTTTCTGGGAGACCGCAGGCCCCTCTGCCGACTGCTCTGCCCTGTCTTCAGACAGAGCCACCAGAAAGGAGACCCCAGCTTTGCCTGCACAACACTGCTGCTCCTTTGGGACATGGCCTGCCCCTCCCACCACACAAGCCCTAGCTTCCCCAAGCTGGGTCAGCTACAGTTCCTTCCCTGGGGATTCTGGAACTGAGACCAAGCAAGAAGGCAGCCTCCAGATGCTGCAGCTGAAGGACATACACTCTAGAAGCTGTTAGTGGCCATGTTTCATCCCACCGCAGGGATGGCGAGCAGAGGAAGCAGGGCCCTGGTGAGAGAAGTGAAAGGAGATGGACAGGAAGGGGAGACCAAGGGGATGCAGATGGTGAGTGACAGGGTCCTGGTTCCCACCCCTTCCAGACGCCCAGCTGCATCCCCGCTCTGGGACGGCACCTGCATCTTTTCAGTATAGCCACACAGCACAGAAACTGCTTCAAGCAGGTCAGGAGGGCCCCAAGTTCAGGCCTTTCCTGAATCTTCATTTCCCTTGAAAAGCCCAGCAACCCACTCTTAGGATTTCAAATAGTAAAGCCATGTGGATGAAATACTCCCCAGGTCTCTATGCCCAACTTCTCACTGGCTCTTTCCCACTTGGGTGTCTTGCTATTATTTCAAACCTAACACATGTAGAACTGAATGCCTTCTACCTTCCCCAAATTGGTCGGTGCTTCAGGGAAATAGTATAGAGACTAGACCAGTGGCTGCGTAATAGAACCCCCTGGGCACTTCAAGTAAATACTAATGTGGGCTACAGTGAACAACAGAATCAGAATCTCTATGGGTACAGCCCAGGCCTTTGAAAACCCCCCAGGCAGGTGTGGACAGATGGGAGAATGGTGGACCAGCCCAAGAATTCCCCAGGTCCTCACTCACAGCAGACATCAGTAATCAATTACTTCACCTGGGGCCTAGAAGCAGACCCAGAATCCATGCACTATGGCCACCACACAATCCATCAGACTTGGCATGAGAGAGGACATCTATGTGCCCTCCTGGACTGGACAGAAATGGTGTAAGGATCAACTACACTTTAGAATCCAGCCTACGAGAAAATGCTTGGATTAAGTATGGCCCAAGCCTCAATCAGGCTCACACAAATGTTTGTTTTCTCAGGTCTTGGTTTAATGAGGTGTCGATGAGAACACGTTCTCATTTGGCTTAGGGCTGGAAGGACTTCAGTTCTGATTTTGCAAATTGGTTCTTGCTCCCACTATGAAAAGAAGAGGGTGGGGTGGGAAGCATTTGTATGTGTTCCTTTTTTCTTCTCTGATTACCCCCAAAAGAGCTTTCAAATAATCTGCTAAGTATTGAAGTACTGAAGTTATAAACGAGTTGCAAAAAAATCAGCTTACTGGAACAACAGGAAAGACATTCTTCTGCTTTTCAAAGGCTTTCCCATCATCTAGAGCCAAAAATATTATCTTCTGACCCAAAAAGCCACTAATAAACCTTGTTTCTATAGTCCAAGCAAGAGGGATGATTTTGCCCTAAGCAAAATGACAAAGAGACCAAGACTGTTCTCTGGGTCCTCCCACCCCGAACTCTACCCTCTCCCCGCTCCTGGCACCCTCTACTTCCCTCCTGCGATTGGGCTGCCAGGATCCCCACCACCTATGACCAGAGGCACCCTTCCTCCTTACGAGCTCCCTGGCCCCAAGTAAAATCCCCTTCTTTTCTCCATCCCCATCCAAATTCCAAATCCCAGCTAGCAGCAGGCTCAATCTCAGAGCAGTCTCGGCACTCACCCTCTCTTTGAAAGACTGTGCACAGAATACTGTGTTCCTTTCCATCTAGTTGGGAGTGTGGGGAGTAAGAGAAGGCTGCCTTCTGGGGGCATACCGAGGAAAGCTGGCAGCAGAACCCTGGTATAATAAATAGAATCCATTTGTTGGCCTGATGCACCAATAAAAAATTGAATTACCAGTACTGTATTTTTTTGTTACTGATCCATTGAAAAGCTTAAAAAAAAAAAAGCTAAAATCAGTAAGCTTCAGTCATGAAGACAATTCACTTATGTGAGCCTTATTCCCCTAAACTGCGAGATAAATTAAAATGAGATGGTATGTACTATATTTATATTTCAAAAGACAAGGCTGTTGTCCCAAATTAAGCTCTAAATGGCAGAGTGGGGAGTCGGGGGAGCAGGCATACGGCTGAGCCCTTTGTCAACTCCCTGCCTCCGCAGGCTTCAACCCACTATGCCACTAAGAACGTCAAACAGATGAGTAAAATGCACCCTCCTTTCCTTGTTTGCTAAATTGACCCCAGCCTCTGTGGCCAGCCTGGAAGGGTTAAGAACACTACAGGAGGTGAGGAGCAGCTCTCCAGAAGGCCACACACCTCTGACTCCACATCCCTGCCTAGAAAATAAAAACATTCATCACCTCTGTCCCTCGGGACTCTTAGCAGGCTTCATCAGTGGCCAATGACAGTAAAAATGTTTGTTATTTATAATACCCAATAGCATGCCGTGTCTGTGAGGACAGAGCCCCAGAGCGCGGGGATTACGTTTTTAGAGCGTGATACAATTGTGAGTGGAAAAACTCCAATCGTGACCTCCTTCTCAAAATACCAGAGTAAGAAACAGAGATGGACAGAACCCTCAGAGGCCATGAGTCCATCCATGCTCACCAAGGCTTCCCGTACCCTCAGTGGCTGTGCCTTCCCCACCCCCTGCCCCCTAAATGCTGGAGGTCCTCGGGGCTGCAGCCCGGGTCCTCTGCTCGTCTTAGCCCATGTTCTCACCCCCAGAGACCTCGTCCTCATCTGGCTTCAACATCTCAGCTCCCACATGTTGATCAGCACTCAGCCCAGACCCTTCTCCTGCTAGAGACCTGTGGATCCAACTGCTTACTTGCCAGAGCCGCCTGGATACCTTAAAGGCACCTGTTTGAACCTGTACTCAGCACACTTCATCCCCAGCCCCAGCCCCAAGCTGCTCCTTTGCCAGGGCTCCCTTCTGCAACAGTAATGGCCATGATCCTCCCAGCTACATGAGCAGATCTCTGGGACATAGTCATCTCCATGAAAAATGGATCTCCAGAAGATACTGTATGTATTTAAGTGAAAAAAGAAACAATGTGAAACTGTATTTAGTAGGTGCCATCTTTTATGTATCAAAGGGGAGAATATTTGTATATACATACACATACACACACACACACACACACGCATGCACGCACACACATATGTATGTATAGCTATACCTCACACACATATGGATTTGCTTATGTTTTTTGTTGTTGTTTAGTTTATTTATTTGACACAGAGCAAGACAGCACAAGGAGGGGGAGCAGCAGATGGACAGGGAGAAGCAGGCTCTCTGCAAAGCAGGGAGACCGATGTGGGGCTCAATCCCAGGACCCTGGGATCATGACCTGAGCCGAAGGCAGATGCTTAACCCACTGAGCCACCCAGGTGGCCCCTGCTTGTGTTTTCAAAAAGAAACAAAAGAAGAATAAATCAAAATAATAAAAATTATTACCTATGGAGGAGGAAAGGGAATAGAGTGGAGAATAATACCTAGGTGAAAGGAGACTTCTGTTTCTGAAGATAATTATATCTTGTGTCATTTTGATTTTGGGAGAAATATTGTACATAAACATTTTATATTATGTTTAAATTAAATTAAAATGGAAAAAAAGTCCCTAAAATTTCAAAACAAGTTAAGGCAAATTAGCCTAACTGCACATCACAATGGGAGTATAACTAAAAGAAGAGGAGAATTACTAAACTCAGTACTCTGACCATACATCCCTACTGGGATATATTCTAAAGCCAGAAAGAACCACAAAGAAATCCTATATTTCATTCTGAGTCTTACTGTTAATAGTAAAAAAAGATGTAGTTATTTTTAAATTATAAAAAATACATTATAAGTGTGCAGAATAGAGTCAACATTAAAAAAAAATACTGCTTTCTTTAGAAAAGCCTATTTGCAAGGCCAGCCCCTGGCTGGCACCTGGGAAATCGGATTTTGGGTGGTTCCCACAATTCCCAGAACTGATTAAGAGTGACTCACTGTACCTAAATGAAACAACATGCTTTATGCTGAATACCTGCTTTCCTTCGGGAAGTCTCGAATTCTGGTCCATAAGCAGAGGGTGCTTATGTGACCCGTCCCCAAGAGAAGACCTAGGCAATGAGTTTCAAATGAACTTCCCTGGTAACAATATTCATACATGATAAGGCTCCCCTTGAAGCCATTTAAGCATTAAAAAAACCTAAAAACTTATCCAATATATAAAAATATATGTTCAAGGAGCACCTGGGTGGCTCAGTTGGTTACGCATCTTCCTCTTGGCTTCAGCTCAGGTCACAATCTCAGGGGGGTGAGATGGAGCCCTGCATCATGCTCTGTGTTCACCATGGATCTGCTTAAGACTCTCTCTCCCTCTTCCCCTCCCTCATCTCTCTCTCAAATAAACAAATCTAAAAAAAAAAGATATAAATATAAATATAATGTTCAAAATGATGTGAAAATCAAAGCTTCATTAGCCGAGACTGGAGGGTACTAGAGTCCAAACTTGTTGTTCTGAAAATTAGTAAAAGGAAAGAACCAAGCACTCATCTAGACTTTACTACAAAGCGCATTTCAGAATAACTATATGGGCAATGAGGAAAAGGTCTTCTTCATGGAAGAATTCCAGCTAATAAATGCAGAAGGAAATAATGGAGCTCAGCAATGAATATTGCAAACACTTTAGGTGCAAGACTGGTGGGGATTTTTTAATAGAGGGATCAGCTACCACCACCTGAACCCACTGACCAATCCCAGAATCTCTAAGTGTGTGACAAGCAGACTCCATATGCTCATCGGCGACACATATCAGGAAGTCCACAGTGCCAGCCAGGAGGTGTTCTCACCAAATAGCCTGATCTGAGTTGACTCAAGCGTCTAGATTGAACTTCCTATTAATAGGAAATACAGGGAACAGAGAAACAGGTTAAATGACACCACACAGAGGCAATCAGATAAATCCTGGATGTGGATACTATAGATGACAATGACCTGCTTTCTCCAACAAATCAGTGTTATGAGAAAAGGGAGGGTGGGGGAGAAAGGGTGGTAGAAGGAGGGAGTATGCTACAGAATAAAGAAACCTACAGAAAAAAGTCAATACAACAAAAAGCCAATCTGATCCTGTCAGTGTCTTACTTAAAACCCTCTGGGCCCCGCCCGCACCTCTCATTCATGTCCCTCTGTGCTCTGGCCACAGTCATCCTCATTCAGTGACTTGAACTAGAGTCCTTGCAAAGGTAGTTCCCCTGCCCCAGAGTAAGACCAGGTCCTACCCCTTGACAGGCACCCTCACAGTGCCCTGGGCTTCTCACGGAAACATGCATATTTCTTTCCTATCTGCCCTTCTCTCAAGGAATAGAAGCTGCATGAGGAAAGACTCTACATCTTGCTGCAGACGGACACATAATAGGCAGTAAATAAAAATCTGCTTAACATGTGTGAACCAATAAAGTATTGGTCACGTGCTTCAATGCCACTAGGTGGGAATCTGGCATAGTCCCAACTGGTTTCCTTTGCCACGGTATCTGTTTTTAGCACCTAGAACCCAGTCTGATGGTGGAAGCTCTCAGGGAAGGACTCACCGCCTCGTGGGACTTGGGAACAGGTACGATGATGGCCAGCACACAGATGAGCTGGAAGATGGCCCCCAGGAACAGTCCGTACCGTAGCAGGTTCTCCAGGAAAGTGGGCTCGGGCACCTCAGGAGGTGAGAAGTCCAGGTCGGAGGCCATGGCCCAGGCCACCTGCTGCCTGTGGTCTCCTCTGATTCACCACTCTCCAGAGCCAACTTCTAGACACAAAGGTTAAGTGTCATGTTTCTACAACTGACTTTTAAATGGTTCCACTTGCCCAAACACACCCATACTTCCAAGGATATATAAAGCGATCATGGTGAGATGTTAATAGTACTTGAATCTAAGTGGAAGACGTATAGACAGTCATTGGACTATTCTCTCAACTTTTCTGAATATTTGAAATTTCTCCAAATACAGAATTAGGGAAAATGAGTAAAGGCAAACACTTAGACAAAATTCTCTAATCGACATACATTTGAAGGCCTGCTACAGGTCAGATTTTGTTCATTTATTCACTTATTCATCTAGCTATTCATTCAGCAAATACCTGCTGAACACCAAGCACGAAAGAGAGAGAAAAAGAGACCAAGCCCTGCTCTCCTGGGGCCTATATCTCAGGGCAGAGGCCAATAACATATCCAGACGTGCTGTGCCAGCTGGTGACAACTGTTTTGAACAAAACTGACAAAGGGCACTGTTTTACTTTGTGCAGGGTGACAGACAGGAGGGGCTCTCTGCAGAGATATGAAGTGTGACGGCAGAGATATGAAGTGTGAGAATGAGCCACTGGAACATCTGAGAGAGGCACATCCAGGCAGAGAGAAAACAAGTGTAGAGGCCCCGGGGCAGGGAAACGAGGTCAAAGTGGCCAGAGTAGAGTGCTCAAGAAGGAGAGACGATCAGGAAGAAGTGTGGGCTGACCCACTAGGACCGTGACATTTCTGGATTGACTGAAGCCACCAAGGGTTTGGGGCAGAGAAGTAACATTATCTGACTTACATTTTAAATGATGGGGACAGGGAGTGCAGAGTAGACACAGGGAGGCCGGTGAGGAGGCCACTGCCAGTAAACCAAAGAAGCAATGCTGGGGACATGAATGACAGGGGCAGTGGTGGCCAGTGGTGGCAGGTCCAGCTTCACCCAGCCTCTCCTTTCACCAGAGCCCCCACTCCTAATACTCTGCTCGAGCCCAAACAGGTCCCTATAGTTCTCCAAGAGCACGGGCTCTTCCGAAAACCTGGGCCTCTGCCCAGGCCACACACTCTGCCAAGAATGCCCTTTTCCATTCTGACTGCCTGGTGAAGCCCCCACTCTACCTCCAAGGCTGAGCTCAAGCGTCACCTCCCCAGCACGCCTTCCTTATTGCTGCCTCCCACCCTGGTATGACTGAACCGCCTCCCCTCTACCACGGCACCCACAAGTGGCTTCCTTCTGCCCACCGCAATGAGAAAGGGGCAAACTGATTTTTGGAACCAGGCCCACCTGACTCCAAAGCCCTCTGTGTTTTCAGAGATCTGTGCCACACTGCAGTTTCCTGCTAAATCTGAGCTGTCCAATATGGCAGCCATGAGCCACCTGTGGTTATCGAGAGTTGAAATACAGCTGGTCCAAACTGGGAGGGCTGTCCAGCTAAATACATGCTCAAGTTAGGAGATGGCAGGAACATCAAAATGTAAAAGATCTCATTAAGGATGTTTTTATATAGATTACATGTTGAAATGATATACTGGATTAAGCTGTTATTCATTTCATATTTTTTAAAAAATAAGAAAATTGGAGGATTTACTTTCTGATTTCAAAACTTACTAGGAAACCTACAGTAAGCAAAACAGTGTGGTACTGGGATAAGGATATAGACTAATGGGATAGAGAGCTCAGAAATAAATCCTCACATATGTAGTGGACTGATTTTCAAACAAGAGTTCCCGCATCATTCAATGGGGAAGAACAGGTTTTCAGCACATGGTGCTGGGAAAACTGCACATCTACCTGCAAAATAAGGCGGCTGAAACCTTATACCATATACAAAAGTGAACTCAAAAGTGAATCAAAGATCTAAACTTAAGGGCCCAACTATAAAACTCCTAGAAGACAACATCAGGGAAAATCTTCATGAGATTGGATTTGGCAATGATTTCTGAGATGTGACACCAAAAGCAAAGGTCACAAAATAAGAAATAAGTTGGACATCATCATGACGAATTTAAAAACTGGTACATCAAAAGACATTATCAAGAGGGAAAAAAAATACAAACTGGAAAACAGTGGTTGTTTCTCAAAAAGTTAAACATAGAATTACCATATGATCTGGCAACTGCACTCCTAGGTATGTACCCCAAATAACTAAAAGCAAAGGCTCGAACAGACCCTTGTACCCCAGTGTTCACAGGTGCACTTACAACAGCCAAAAGATAGCAACAACCAAGAACCCATCAACAGATGAACAGATCAACAAAATGTGGTACACACGTACAAAGAAATACTATTCAGCTATTAAAAGGAGTGAAATTCTGACACCTGCTACGACATGGATAGATCTCGAAGACATGGTGCTAATTGAAATAAGCCAGACACGGAGGGGCAAACGTTTTATGCTGCCACTTGTAAGCGGTACCTAGAATAGGCAAATTCTCGGAGCCAGAAACCAGATATAGGGTAGCAGAGGCTGGGGGGAGGGGAACGGGGATTTAGTATTCAATGGAGATAGAGTTTCCGCTGGGGATGCTGAAAGACTTCCGGAGCTAGAGAGTACTGATGGTTAGACATCACTGTGAATGCCACTGAACTATACACTTAAAAAATGGTTAAAATGAAAGGAAAAAAAAAAATGGTTACAATGGTAAATTTTGTTATGTATATTTTACAATTTTAAAAATTTACCTTTTTCTTTTTACTTTTTAAATGCGGCTACTAGAAAATAGAAAATTACACATGTGGCCTGCATTGTATTCCTATGGCATAGCCTTGGGCTAAAGAGAAGGTTCTAAGACCTTCCTCCACCGTGGAAGTTTCACTGCTTTGCACCGTCAGGGAAGTGACTAAAGGGTAGCAAAACTGCCTTCTCGGTAAACAGAGTGGGACTTATGCAAAGAGTACTGTGTCCCTTTTGACCTGGACACTTGGGAAGATTACATGCCCGTGCCAACAGGGTGGCCACTTTCACACTACTTCAGCTTTCTCTGGGAGCCACCTTCAAACCCCTTTTGGAAAAAAAAAAAAAAGTCCTCAGAGCTGGCAGATCTTTACCCTCCCAGGAAGGAACTGACTTCTGGAAAGAACCCAACATCCTCTGAATCCAAGTGTGGTGAATCAGGTGGGGCCTCGAGCTCAGGAATACCATTTTTGGTCAAATACAAGGTATGACGAGGCTCAGACCCAGGCAGATTGTTTGGGGTGGCTCATGAACTGGCCCCGAAGTGAATTCCAGGGCAGCTACAGGAACAGCTTCTCCGGAGGACATGCGCGCCATCCTGCCAGGGCACCAGCATGTGAACACCAAGGTAGAAGCAAGTGCTCTCATTTCTTCACTGTGGCGGCTCACAAAGTATGCATCTTTATTTATTTTTTAATTTTTGTTAAAGATTTTATTCATTTATTTGAGAGAGAGCGAGCGTGAGCAGGGGAAGGAGCAGAGGGGGAGGGCCAAGCTGACTCCATGCTGAGTGCGAGGCCAACACAGGGCTCTATCCCACGCCCCTGAGATCACTACCTGAGCCGAAATCAAGAATCAGAGGCTTAATCGACTGAGCCACCTGGGCGCCCCTAAATTATACATCTTTAAAAATGCCCCTGGGGACACCTGGGTGGCTCAGTCCGTTAAGCGTCTGCCTTCGGCTCAGGTCATGATCCCAGGGTCCTGGGATGGAGTCCCACATCAGGCTCCTTGCTCAGCGGGGAGCCTGCTTCTCCCTCTGCCTGCTGTTCCCCCTGCTTGTGCTCTCTCTCTGACAAATAAATAAATAAAATCTTTAAAAAAAAATGTCCTTGGTCCCAAGCTTTATGCTTAAGGCTGTGACAAGCCTACTAAACTTATCGATACTTAGATTAACTAATATTACCAACAGCAACACTGTTATGAATACTTGGAATACAATAAAAAGTAGGGGCAAAACACCTGACTCTATCAGCCATAAGCTATACTTTGAGCGCATCTCTTGACCTCCTGGAGACTTGATGCTCTCATGAGCCAAACAATAATAACATTTATTCAAAGCTATAATGCATATAGGCTTTTTTTTTTTTAGTGGCAATAAGACCATATATAACAAGAGCCATAAAAGTAATTATATCCTTTGACTGAATAACTCACTTCCTAGAATTTACAGTAAGGAAACAATTCAAAGCAAGAAAAAAGGCTTCAGGTACAAAAAAGTTCACGGCAGTGCTATTCATGACACTGAAAAACAGGAAGCAACTAAAGTATCCAACAATAAAGAGGCAGTTAACCCAATTATGGCCCCTCATAGCATAATGCCCCTTCACTAAGATGGCAAATACAAACAACACACGCACATCAGGTCAGCAGAAAGTCTGGGCAAAATAACATTCGCTGAAAAGAGGCAACAATTATATGAGCACTGTGACTGCAAACACATATAAACTGATTTCATTGGCCAAAGAGCCAAACAGGCTACGAAGATGTGACTCGTCGCCGTTCAAGCAAGGACTCCCATATTGGATGGCCCAGATGTAACAGGACGATAGTTGTGAGAAGGTTCTGGAAAACACAAAATGCTCTGCACAGATTGTGTATGCCTTACAACTCTCACCTACTTTTCTCTGCTTGACTTCCCAGCCCTCCTGCCAGTGTTTCTGGGTCTTCAGTTTCTGAGTACAGAAGTCACAGGAGTCCTAGTCATCCTTCAGATCTCAGGTGGGAGGCGACTGCCCTCAGACTCCCTGGGCCAGGTTGTCTCCCCTCATGCCCTGCCATGGCTGCAGCAGCAGGGACAAGCGAATCATTTGCCAGATGTGCACCATACCCCACAGTGAGCATCTCATTCACTTCACAACCACCTGGGGAGTAGGGTGTTGCTAATGAGGACGAGGACACTGAGGCTTGGAGAGGTTACGTGGCCTGCCCAGGGACCACGTGGCCGATAAGTGGTAAAGAGAGGCTTCAAACTAGTGGGCTCCTCCAGAGCCTGAGCTCTTCCCCACTTGGTCAGTGGTTTTCAAAGAGCAGGCTGTGACCCATCAGTGAGCCACTGAAACCACTTGGGGGCTCTAAGAGGCACTTTTTTCCTTTTAATTTCATTAGCCAGCACTTGATTTAATTAAATAAATGACGATAGAAAATATGACATTAGTGGGGTGCCTGGGTGGCTCAGTCAGTTAAGTGTCCGACTCTTGATTTCAGCTCAGGTTGTGAGCTCAGGGAAGTGAGATGGAGTCCTTCGATGGGCTCTGGGCTCCCTCTCTCTGCCCCTGCCCTCCCCTCCAACACTTGTTCATTCTGGCTCTCTACCTCTCTGTCTCTCTCTTAAAAAAGAGGGAAGGGAAGGAGAAAGGAAGGGAAGAAAAACGTCACCTTAGTAAGGTCAGTATTGTATTCTGAAGCCTTTTTTCAGTTACATCCGTTTACATCCAAATATGTGTGTTCTGGGCCTGCAAAATATATCCATAACCCCAGAACTTATCATCCCCACTGCTGCCACCTTGGTGCTGGCATGTCTTTTGCCTGTTTCAGCACCCTCCTGACTGGTCTCTGCGTTCCCATTCTTGCCCCCTGCAGTCTGTTCTCAACACAGGGGCAGCTAGAGGGACCGTTTTATTTTATTTTTTTAAGATTTTATTCATTTATTAGAGAGAGCGTGAGCGAGCCAGCACAAGCGGGGAGCAGCAGGGAGAGGGAGAAGAAGAGTGCCCACTGAGCAAGAAGCTGGATGTGGGACTCGATTGGAGGACCCTGGGATCATTACCTGAGCCTAAGGTAGACCCTTAATGACTGAGCCACCCAGGTGTCCCGGAGGGACCATTTTTAAATGAGTCAGATCCTGCCATCTGAGTTTGTTCCAGGGCCTGACTCAAATATTTGGTGAATAATGAAGCCTTCGCCTGTTTCCCACCTGCAAAGCAGGAGCAGATGCCTCAACCAAGTGCCTCGTTTAACAATGAGGGGCAGGCGTGGAGAAGCACAGGGCTTGCCTAGGCTCTCCCTGTGAGTCAGGGCAGAGCTGACTATCCCGATGTCTCTAGCCCTGCGGGGAGCCAGACTTGCTTTAAAAGCAGAGGTTTTTATACGTTGGGGAAACCTCATACCCCTACCAGAATTTAATAAAAAACACTTACTCATCTATTACCAAACATGACAAATAATTTCATAAGGTTACTAAGACCCTAGGCTCATCCCTGAAATGCCAGCCACTAGTGGTCTGAGACACTCATTCATCAGACAGAGTAACTGAGCACCAACTGTGTGTCAAGCATCCTCCTAACTACCCCCCCCGCCCCCGGAATCTTCATTCAAATGGAGACACTCACACACACATGCATGGAAGATAATATCTGAGCTGAGTATTATGAGGAACTATAAAGAGGGAGTGTGATTTTATGTGAGGCAGTGAGGGGCGGGCCTCTCTGAGAAGGTGACCCAGGGAGACAAAGTGAAAGCACAGGAACATCATTTAAATATCAGCTGGAGTACCCCAGCTTGGAGGACCAGCGGGGAGGCAGGAATGAGATTTATGATCAAGGAGAACAAGAAGAGTGAGCTAGCTGGGTAAGGCCAGCAGGCCATTATAAGGCCTTTGGCTTCTCCCCTGAGTAAAAGGGGAGCCACTGGAAGGCACTTATCGAAGATGGAAGGATCTGACTCATTTAAAAATGGTCCCTCCGGGACACCTGGGTGGCTCAGTCATTAAGGGTCTACCTTAGGCTCAGGTAATGATCCCAGGGTCCTCCAATCGAGTCCCACATCCGGCTTCTTGCTCAGTGGGCACTCTTCTTCTCCCTCTCCCTGCTGCTCCCCGCTTGTGCTGGCTCGCTCACGCTCTCTCTAATAAATGAATAAAATCTTAAAAAAATAAAATAAAACGGTCCCTCTAGCTGCCCCTGTGTTGAGAACAGACTGCAGGGGGCAAGAATGGGAACGCAGAGACCAGTCAGGAGGGTGCTGAAACAGGCAAAAGACATGCCAGCACCAGGGTGGCAGCAGTGGGGATGATAAGTTCTGAGGTTATGGATATATTTTGCAGAGATAGCCAATGGCATCACTGAGGTGAAATCTGAAAGAAAGAAGTTAAAAATAGGGGAGCCTGGGTGGCTCAGTGGGTTAAAGCCTCTGCCTTCGGCTCAGGTCGCGGTCCCAGGGTCCCGAGATCGAGCCCCACATCAGGCTCTCTGCTCAGTGGGGAGCCTGCTTCCCCTCTCTCTGCCTGCCTCTCTGCCTACTTGTGATCTCCGTCTGTCAAATAAATAAATAAATAAAATCTTTAAGAAAAAAAAAAAAAGAAGTTAAAAATAATCCCTGAAGTGAAACTACCCTGTACGATACTGTAATGGTGAATAACAAGACATTAAGGATTTGTCAAAACCCACAGAACTTTACAGCACAAGAGTAAACTTTAATGTATACAAATATTTTTTAAAAAAATCATTTAGGAGGTCAGGGTATCCCAGGATGGAACACAGAATGTGACATTCTTTTTTTTTTAATTTTTTATTAACATATATTATTAGCCCCAGGGGTACAGGTCAGAATGTGACATTCTGAATCTAAATGTATTACAAATGTTTTAAACAACTTCACTGAAAGGGCAAGGGGAATCAGGTGCAGATCTCAGTAACTTTGGCAATGAGTAGAGTCTGTAGGACTAAAGGTAAAAGGCACTGCACATGTACGGTATTCTCTAGTTGATAAAGTTACTTCCCACAGGCAGCAGAGGTTAACAATTCTGAAACTACTATATATGTATACTGAAATTGAACAACTGAGTAAATGGATGGTAGATGGTGGGAGCTAGATTAGTCACAGATGGAGTGAGGTTACAGATCAGCCAGAGGAGGTGAGAATGGTCCATGTGGAATGATGAGAGTTGCAGATATGAACTCATATTTAGCTTAATATAGATACAGGTGGCTACACAAAGAAATATTACGCATATAAATACAGGTTAGTATACACACATCTGTAGCTTGCACTGAGGGTCTAGAAGCATGGGCATCCCAGTAGCAACGATCGCATCTAACAACCAAGTCTTGGCATTCTCCAATAAAAGGAAGCAAGGCTGCTTGGAGAAAAGGGTTTTTTTTTTTTTCTTTTAAAGATTTTATTTATTTATTTGATGGACGGAGATCACAAGTGGGCAGAGAAGCAGGCAGAGAGAGCAGGGGAAGCAGGCTCCCCACCGAGCAGAGAGCCCGACACAGGGCTCGATCCCAGGACCCTGGGATCATGACCTGAGCCCAAGGCAGAGGCTTTAACCTGATGAGCCACCCAGTGCCCCTGGAGAAATGTTTAATTCTAGGACTGAGGCATGAAACATACAAGATGAGCCTGGAACATAAAGTGTTAAAAAAAAAAAAAATGGGTCACCTGGGTGGCTTAGCGGGTTAAGCTGCTGCCTTTGGCTCAGGTCATGATCTCAGGGTCCTGGGATTGAGCCCCATGTCAGGCTCTGTGCTCTGCAGGAAGCCTGCTTCCTTCTCTCGTGTTCTGTCTGTGCTCTCCCTCTCTTTCTCTCAAATAAATAAAATCTTAAAAAAAAAGAAAAAAAAAAAACCACCACCACATTCGCTGGGGCATGCCAAAGGGATAGAGGAATGCCCAATGGCCAAAGCTGGAACATTTTGAGCAATAATATATAGTATTACTGGATTATAACCCAAAGTATGAAAATAAATATCTAAGCCATACTGATATAAATAACTGAATAGGTAAATAAATAAACAGAAGAGCATTGACAAATTTCTCATGGAGAATGGCACATAATTTATGTAGATACTCTGCCTTTAAGTGTGAAGCATGATTCCACACTCTTAAGTGTGGGCTGTAATGACTCTCTTCCATGACTACAATATGGAAAAGGGGAGTAAGGGAAGTAATTTTACAGTGGAAAAACTTGACTACTTCAAGCTAGTGATCCAAGTTAACTTCAAGTGACAACTTATATTGATAGTATGTACCCTGGATGCGATGTGATGAGAATGGACTTTACTCTGTGGTTTTCCTCCCCAAAACCCCTCTTACCTAATCACGTGAAGAAAAAAAAAAAATCAGACAAATCTCAACTGAGGATCATTTTACAAAGTATCTAACAATACTCCAAACTATCAAGCTGCTCTAACAAGGAAAGTCTGGGAAGCTCTCAGGGTCAAGAGGAACCTAAGGAGACATGAGGACTAAAAGTAATACAGTATCCAGGATAGGATACTGGAACACAAAAAGGACACTGGGGGAAACTGAACCAAATGCGAATAAATCATGGACTTTAGCTAACATTAACTTACCAATATTGGTTCACTATGCTAAACACGCATTGTGCACCTAACTAGGCGCTTTGCATTCACTATCTCATTCAATCTCAGATTAAATGGCCTATGCGCCCATTTTACAGAGGAGGAAACTGAGAACCAGGCAGGCAACCAGAGATGGCCCACGACTACCCAGCACTATGAGGCCCACTCAGGAGTCCCAACTCCGACCAGAATGACCCCGGAGCCTGGGCTTCTCCTAACGCTCCGCGGGTGGGAGGAAAGGCCAGGTCCGGGCAGCGAGGGCAGGGTTCTGGCCCAAGCTCCAAACGAACGCACGGGGCGGCACCAAGGGGCTCAAATTCCCCTCTGCAAGTAACTTCCTGACAAGCGCCCCGGGAAGTTATTGTCGTCCGGTGCAGGGCGTCCCGGGGGCCAGCGGAGCAGCGCGGCCGGAACGAGCCCGGCTGGCGCCCGAGCCCAACCCCCTCTCCGTTCCCACAGCCCGGTCCACTCCGCCCCTCCCCGAAGCCCGAGCCCCGCCGCCGCGCCGCCGCACTCACCTCCCGCGCCGCCGGGCCGCTCCCCCGGAAGTGGTTCTCCGCGGAGGATCCCGGAAGTGACGCACTAAGCAGCCCGCGGTCTCCGCTCCTCCCGCGTTGCCAGGGTTCCGGCCTTTGTCCCAACTCAGTGGGTTTGAGCAGGAGGGGGAGCCCTGGAGAAGCGGGATACAGACCTCCCCGGATTCCCTAAGCCCCTTTGTCTGGACACATTTCAGCAGTCGTTCATAAACGTCTATAGGCGCTTTAATTCTATGCTAGAAGCTGAACCAGAAACTTACAAAGAGGGGAGAGGAACAAGAATTCTTAGCATTCAAACAAGAGCCCATTATTAGAATTCGCTCAAACCTTTCACGGGGTAGTGAGCTGGAGCCCCACGACAGGCATAGAAGCTACTTAAAAAAAAAAAAAATCACTGAGTGCATCCTTTATCCCCTGTGCTGGTTAGTGGAGATACAATGAAATTGTGAAATAATAAATGTTACTGCTTTAAGCTCCTACTTACGGGGTTATTTGTTATATAGCATATATAGATAACTAATATACAGAAGATCAAAGAGGAGGAGTTGGGTGGTAGCGATCAAAAAAAAGAATTGAGACCTAATCTTACCCTCAAAGAACTCACTCTTAGAAGACACTAAAATAATTGTAATTGAGGCACACCTGGGTGGCCCAATGGATTCAGCGTTGGCCTTTGGCTCCTGGGGTGGTCCTGGGGTCCTGGGATAGGCCACTTCCTGCAGGGTCTTAGGCTCCCTGCTCAGCGGGGAGTCAGCTTCTCCCTTTGCTCCTCCTCTTGCTGGTGATCTCCATCTCTCTCTCCTCAAATAAATAAATGAATAAGATTCTTAAATAAATAAATAAGGGGCACCTGGGTGGTTCAGTCAGTTAGGCATCTGCCTTCTGCTGAGGTAGTGATCTTGAGGTCCTGGGATCAATCCTCCAACCACCCCCAATCCGGCTTCCTGCTCTGTGGGGAGTCTACTTCTCCCTCTGCCCCTGCTCTCTCTCTCTAATAAAATCTTTTTAAGATTAATTAATTTAATAATTATAATTCAGACAACACCCACTAACTCCATACTATGTGAGGTGGAATGGAGGATACAAGAATGTAACAATGTATTTATTTGACAGATATTTATGGAGTCTCTGCCCTAGATTTCCATGTACTATGGAACTGGGAGGACAATGGCAGGTAGGTGGGTCCCTACCCCCACTGTGTTTACAGAGTAACAGTTACTATCTGACACCTCCATTAATCAATCACACAGAGAAATCTATATGAATCAGGAGATGTGTTGGGAAGCAGGAGAAACCATGAGAGAATAAATAACATGGGAGATACAATCAAGACAGGGTGATCAGGCAAGGCCTCTCTGTGGAGGTAATATTTAAGCTAAGAAATAAAGAATGAGTAGGATTTTGCCAGGCAAAGAAAAGGAAGAAAGAGCACGGTGGTATGTGAAAAGGCTCTGGGAAAGGCGTGGAGCATAAGAAGGGGAGAGAAGCTGAAGCCTGAAGGGTACAGATATGTAGGACAAGAGTTGGTACTTGCCCTTAAAGGGGCTCACTGTGGGGGTGCCTGGGTGGCTCAGTGGGTTAAACCTCTGCCTTTGGCTCAGGTCATGATCTCAGGGTTCTGGGATTGAGCCCCTCGCCAAAGGCTCAGCAGGGAGCCTGCTTCACCCTCTTTCTCTGCCTGCCTCTCTGCCTACTTGTGATCTCTCTCTCTCTCTCTGTCAAATAAATAAATAAAGTCTGTTTTTAAAAAGGGGGGGACTCACTGTGGGTTGTGGATGAGGAGGGTCATAGGAGACAGAGATGTTTTATATGTTGAACTGTGTCCCTCCCCAAAAAAGCTACGCTGGAGTCCCAAACCCCAGTAGCTCAAAATATCATCATACATGGAGACCATATAGGGTATTTACGGAGGTAATCACATTAAAATGAAGTGATTAAGACATGCATTAATCTGACCGGTGTCCTTATTTAAAGGGGAAATTTGGACACAGATCTACACCCAGGAAGCACACCAAGTGAAGACAGAGATCAGAATGATGCTTCTACAAGCATCATTGTAGAAGCTTCTACAATCTTCTACAAAGATTGCCAGTAAGCCACTGGAAGCTTGGGAAAAGCCACGAGGCTGATTCTCCCTTGCAGCCCTCAGCTTTGATTTCAGATTCCTAGCCTCCAGAGCTGTGAGAAAAGAAATATGTATTGTTTAAGCCACCCAAATTTGTGCTGTATTTTTAGGGCAGCTCTAGCCAACTAATACAGATGTGCAGGTGCTTTGAAACCTGTTACTCTGTATCCAAGGGTAAAAAATTCCCAGTGCAGCTGCTGCAGGCATAACTGCTTGCTCACTCTCTGGAAGCTCCTGGAAGGTACCAGTTGAGTCTTGCTCATCTTTATGTCCTGCCAGGGCTCCATTAGCACCACAGCAAGGGGAGGAGCTCTGTGCCATGCTTGCTCCTATCCATAATATCTATGCAAGGCACACTGCTTGCACCATGAAAGAAAACGTTGAAAACGATATGGTTTCTGCTCTGAAAAAAAAATTTCTAAACTGGGTGAACACATGACAGTGTAAACTGCTTCGTAATTATTAATTACAGCTGCCATTGATTGCATATTCACTAAGTGCCAAGCACTTGACATATATCAATATTCTCCTGCCAACCATTTTATAAGGCAGCTGTAATTACTCTCATTTACAAGTGAAGAAACCTAGGGCTGGAGAAGTTAGGCAACTTCCCAAAGCCTCACAGAGACTACGTGCATAACCAGTGAGTGCACTACCCAGTCAACCTGGGCAAGCCAGATGAGCTCCCCAGGAAGAGAGAAAGCATCCAAAGGGACTGAAGTATCTGAGAAGATTTCCTTAGGGAAGCAGTTTAATGTGTGTCCCAGATAATGGGCTGGGTTGAATACAGGAAAAGGAAAGTTGAGGTGCAAGATGTGCTTTTCTACCTCTAAGCCTTTTGCTTTGTTGGTCTCTTTGCCTGGAATGCTCGCCTCTCCTGGCTTTGCACAAACCAGACTCATTTTCATCCCTCAGGGCTCAGCCCAAATACCATCTTTTCAGAAAGGGCTTCCCTGACCACTCTTTCAAGCTGGTTGTTTTTCCTAAAGATGGCTCCTGCGGGGTCCATACGATAGGCTTTTCTGCCCATGACCACTTTAACCAACAGCGTATTGCGGGAGAGTCTGTGTCAGCCTCAGGCACGGCACTTACCTGGCCTGAAAGTCAGCCATGAAAGAAGGGCGACTAGTACAAGAGGTGTCTCAGTGGCTCAGTTGGTTAAGAGTCTGCCTTCAATTCAGGTCATGATCCCAGGGTCCTGGGATCAAATCCCATAGCAGGCTCCCTGTTCAGCGGGGAGACTACTTCTCCCTCTTCCTCTATACCTCTTTCTCCTTGTGCTTGCTCTCTCTCTCTCTCTCTCTCTCTCTCTTAAATAAATAAAATCTTTTAAAAGAAGGAGGACGAAGAGGAGGGGGAGGAGGGGAGGAAAGGAGGAGAGGGAGGACAGGGAGGAGGGGGAGAGGAAAGGAGAGGGGCCGGGGGAGGGGAAGGGAAGGGACAGGGGGAGAGGGAGAGGGATGGGAAGAGGAGAGAGGGAGAGAAGGGGGAGGGGGAGAACGGGAAGGAGGAGGAAGAGGAGGGAGAGGAGGGGGGGAGGAAGAGGAGGAGGAGTGGGGGGAGGAGGAGGAGGAAGACTAGCCCAAGATCAGTGAGCTGTGAGAAGTGCAAACCACCTGGGAGGAAGAGAATCAAAGAGCATCAGACACCGGATGAGGGAGTGAAGAAGCCATCTGGGAGAGGTGGAGAAATGGATAGATATAAGATAAAGCCATGATGGTAAAATGTTAAGTGTACAATCTAGGTGGTTAGTATAATGTTTGCCATACAATCCTTTCGACTTCATGTATTTGAATTATTCACTACAAAGTTTTGGGCAAAAGAGAAACCGCCTTGGAAGTGGATTCTCCAACCCCGAACATTTCCACTCACATCGCATGGAGCAGAGAAGAAGCTCCCAGCCCAGCCTTTTCCAAATTCCTGGCCCCCAAAATCATGAGCTAAATAGATGAGTACTTTAAGCCACTAATTTTGGAGGTATAGATAACAGAAATTCTCTAAGGGGATGTCTCTTACTTTATTGCACAGCTGCCTGCCCATTTCTTGTACAGCATTACCACAGTCTGCTTATTCCTCATCAGTCTCTCCCCCAGTAGAGTGTAACTTCTGTTTCCTCTGCTCCTTCCTCCCAGCACGACTGCCTGACCCGTGGAGGTACATAAGTGAATGTTTGTTGAGTGACAACTAAGCCCACAAAAGGGGCCCTTCTGAAAAGTAACGAGAGAGAATACAGAATTCATGGAGTTGGTGGTGGGGGTGGGGACTGGCATTTGTCAGTTGGACTACCCATCTTCCATTTGTCAGAATCTCAAGAAACGGGAAAAGGGAGCCCCTTCTCCACTCTCGCAGACGGAAGAGGTAAACACACCCTCACCTCTGTTCCTGCTGGAGCATAGATGCTGGATATACTCATGACCTGTCAGAATCCCCCACCCCAGACTGAAACCAGAAGCAGAAATTCCAGCTGTAAAGGTCAGTCAGAGACAGTAGCAAGAACAGAGTAGGGGCCCTTATTCAGAGCAGGTGGTTTTAGGGGTAGGGTGCTAGCCACCTGGCTTTGTTGGGGGATGGGGGGTCCCTGCCTGAGCCCAGTTCTGCAGCGTCCCATCCCTTCCTTCTGCCTTTGGTTCAGCACAGGTGTGCAACCAAGAAGCTAAATAAATGAATCCTGAGTGTGGCAGAGCCTGATAAATTCAGGACACAGGATCGAAACAAGGGTGGTCTTTCCTCCAGGTGATCTGAACATCTTCTGTGTTCCAGAAAGGTCAGGGACACATTTCTCTCAGAGGTGGCAGGGTCCAAACAGCAGTGGAGACTCATCACATCCCGAACTCCTTCTCTGGGCCTCCAGGAGCATTATAGCTGGTAACCAACTTTGATTGACAAGACCCGATTGAACAAGACCTGTTCTTCTCTTGCTTTTTACAAGGTATGAACTCAGGACAGGAGTCCACTCTCAGGTGTCTGAGTCCTATTCCTGTGTTCTAGGATCTCCCAGGAGCAGGTCTGCTGCAAGGAGGAGACGTTCACATTCCAATGCTGGGCTCATTAGAGAGGTCAGCAAAGAGAATTTCCATCAGAAGATGGATTACATGTCAACGTCAACTTGCTCTTCCCAGGAAAATCCAAACACTCTCACCTGTTCTGGAGACCCAAGATCTTCCACAGTCTTGAAACCTGAAAAGCTTTATTCAGCAGACATTCATTGAGGGCCATTTGTATGTCAGGTAAACACTAGGGACAAGATCTTGGGCTCTGGTGGTGGAGAGACATAGAAACAAATGAATACAATAGGATATTTTGAGTTCTACAAAAGAAGAATGAACCTAGGAGAAGCATCAGACTCTGCCTTTGGCAATCACGGAAGGTGCCCAGGAGTAGGTGACATTCACTCTCCAGGAGGAGATTATAGCAGAAGCAAAAGTCCAAGCCAGGGCTCGTACTTGCAGTTCCCCCCAAGGAGTGAGTCCAGAACTTCATCTCTCTGAAATGCCTCAGTCATAGAAGCAGCACAAACTTCACAGGCATCTAGCATCTGGATGATATTAATTACCTCCATGTTTATTAAGAGCCCCATTAAACTTGACTCTAACCAACAGCACAGTTGGCTCTCTGGGTTAAATCCACACTAAATATTCAATTACACACAGCATAGGCAGAATCGTATTTGGCAGGGATTAGTTCCCTTGTCCTGTGAAGGCACTTTTCCAGCTGAATAATAATGGTGTCTTTTAATTGTGTGATATCTTCCTCTTGAGAGACTTTAAGCCAGAACATCTCCTCAAAGGGAGACAGAAACTGGGTGTCATCATCTCCATTTTGTAGTTGGATGAACTCAGTAAAGAGGTCTGGCACTCGCCACAGAAGCTGGAATCCTACTTCTCTTTCAGGGCCCAGCTCAAATGCCCTCCTCTTTGAAGAGTTTTCAGTTCCCTTGTCACAATTTTCCTGCAGGACGTGGAATTGAAAGAAGCTGAGAGAAATGACGAAGCTCTTTCTCTGTACAGAGACAGAGAGCCCTGTGCTGGGTGGTTGGCCTGCATTCACTCACTCGATCACCCCCAGCGCGCCCCCACCCCCACCGCCGAGGGAGTGTTTCCACGTCACAGTTGAGGAAACAGAGACATAGAGAAGTCAAGAGATGGGTCTTGGGCTGCACAGCTAAGAAGTATCAGGATCAGGATTCAAAGCCAGGCCTCTGAGCCCATTGTCTTAACCACACACTATCCTGGCCCATTTGATCTTTTATTCAACAAGTATTTATTGAGCACCTACTGTATACCCATGGCTTGCTGGGGATGCTAAGAGTATAATACTTGCTAGGGATGCAGGAAAACATCGTCCGTCCCTGTCTAGCAGGGAAGACAAATTTAAAATCCTTCCACAAACAATTATCTAATTACACATCGGTTATCAGGCAATGTTAGCAGAACGTAACTCAACTGGATAAGACACTTAGCAGGGTGAAAAAAGAAATCTGGTGCTTGGATGGCTCCTTCTTTTCTGTAATTCAGGGATTAGTCAGCTCTTCTTTTTTTTTTTTAGATTCTGTAGCCGAGCAATGCCTAAAGATGCCCACAATTTCTTTGGGAATATCCACAGATCACTTCCCTTTCCTAATCACAGCTTTCCCAGCTGTAAAATGGGAATGAAAAATCAGAAACGACTGGAAGCAACCCAAATACCCATCAACAGGGGACAGTTTACATAAATGATGGTACATTTACACCATGGAATTCTCAACCATTAAGAAACATGAGACAACCCAGAAATGCTAGAGATGGATCGCTAAGACATCACTGAGTAAAAGAATAAGGCACAGGATGGTGGGTACAGAATGCTGTCAATTGTGTGCATAAAAAAGGGGATAAAGGAACATGCTTATCTGTGCATGGGCTATCCCAGCAAAGATGCACAAGAAACAGGTAATGGGCCACACCCCTCTGCCCCTCCTGCTCCCCCCTTCACCTACCAGGCAGGGCACCCGGACACCAGGGATCATGGGGAGACCTCCTCTTAATGTATGACATTTTTACCTTTTGAATTTTGCACTCTGCATGTAACTTCTTGAAAGCTAAGTTAATCGATTAAAAAAAATTAATACAACACTTTGATGGGAACACAAACACAAATAGCCCTTCTCACATTTGCCCACCTTGCAATGCTATTGTTGGTTTCAAAGCTGAGGTCAGATGTGGCAGCCCTGGTAAGATCTAAAACAATTAGAACACGTGTTGCTCCTATTGAGACCAGGTAGGAATAAGGGCCCAACAGAGAAGCAAAGAGGAAAATGAAGGAGGGAAGAGGAGAGAAACAAAGAGGCCATGCATAAAGAGAATGACCCCGGCAGTGAGAAAATCACAATTACTCTAGTACCACCGAGACCACAAGGCAGTTGTGCTACCTGCTTCTTTCCAGCCAGCTGCTAGGTTGCCATGGTAATGTAATGGCCTGTGAAAAGCTTATTTATGATTCTGAAAACATAAAAAAAAAAAAAAAAACCACACAGCAAGCTGCAGATAGGCAGCAAGGAGCAGCAAATGTTCTTGTGTGAAAGGAGGCATCAAAGTGACCTTCCTATGGCTTGAGTTTCCCCCCACTGAAAACTGGTGGGGTTGGCCTAGAGCAGAGTGTTGTAAATGGGAGCATGTATCTAGACAAGGGGAGGGCTAGTTAAAACACTGATTGCTGAGCCCATCCCCAGAGATCCTAATTCAATAGGTCTGGGGTGGGGCATTTTTAACAAGTTCCCAGGAGGTATGAATACTGTGTTTGGGGGACTGTACTTATACTTACAGAAGCACGGTCCTAAAAAATCTCTGAAGACCTTTCCAGGGGTGCCTGTGTGGCTCAGTTTGTTACGTGTCCACGTTTGTCTCCTGTCATGATCCCAGAATCCTGGGATCAACCTCGGTTAACTAAGCAGCTATAATATCCCAAAGGATGGCCGAGCACAGGTTGCAAGGTAGCTCAAAGCACCTAGCGGGCCAACAGCTTACAGGGCAGTTTCCAAGGCAGAGGCCAACACCTCATACAAGCAATTGCATGGAAAGATTGGCTGGCATTCCAGCCGTCTTTGCCAGAACTCTCTCGTGGGGCTAATTAACTGGGTGAGATAGCCGACAGGTGCCGCTGGGCCAGAGGAAAGGCGGCTGTCACTCAAGACAGGCAGAGCAAGGGCCAGGGCTGGTTGGAGACGATTTGAAACTGACAGAAGCCTAATCTCCAGGCACTGTAATTTACCACGTGGGATTCTGATTCCCCACAGAAATGGAGACAAGAAGACAAATCCAAAAACCCAACCCCATCCAACACCAAGAGCATGCTGAGTGAGAAAGCTCAGGGCTAGGGTAGAAGGCAGCATTGATGACAAGTCCTTCCCAATTCAGGATTTCTTATACATTCAACAAATATTTATAGAGCACCAACGACGCGTCAGATGCTATGCTAGGTGATCCACACACGGGCAGTGAGCCAGAAGTAGCCTGTGACTTCATGGAGTCTACATTTAAGTGAAAAAAGACAGACATTACTCAAAGAATCATCTGATTTAATTGTGTGGTTCTGTAAGTGAATGATCGTGTTCTTAGGAAATAATCCTTAAATATTTAGGGGTAAAGGGCAAGACGTCTACAACTTTTTCTCAAGCACTTAAAAATATAACAATCATATATATATTAGCTATACATGTAGTTTGTATATAGAACTTATATAATCTATCATACACACAGAGAAACAGAGAGAAATTAATAAAGCAAACGTGACAAACTATTAACAAGTGTTGGTTCTGGACCAAGAGTCTATGGGAGTTCTTTGTATTACTCCTGCAAATTTTCTAAAAGCATGAAATTATTTCAACAAATTTTATTTCATTTTATTATTTTGTTAAAGATTTTATTTATTTATTTGACACAGAGAGAGGGAACACAAGTAGGGGCAGAGAGAGAGGGAGAAGCAGGCTTCCCGCTTAGCAGGGAGCCCGATGTGGGGCTCTATCCCAGGACCCTGGGATCATGACCTGAGCCGAAGGCAGACACTTAACGACTGAGCCACCCAGGCGCCCCTGGAAATTTTTAAAAGGATCACAAAACTACTTGGAAAGTGTAATAGTGGTGAGCGCTGGTTTTTTTTTTTTTTAAGTACATAATGGTGGGGGCACCTGGGTGAATCAGTCAGTTGGGCACCTGCCTTCGGCTCTGGTCATGATCTCAGGGTGCTGGGATCGAGCCCCATATTGGGATCCCTGCTCAGCGACGAATCGGTTTCTTCCTCTTCCTCTGTGATCTCTCTTGCTCTCATTCTCTCTCAAATAAATAAATCTTAAAAAAAAAAAAACTCTTAAAAATCTTAAAAAATAATAATAAAGTACATAGGTGTAAGGACCTAAAAATGGAATGGTTTGTCTTAGACTGGGAGGTTAAGGAGGGCTTCATGAAAGCGGCAGGTTTGAGCTACAGTCTGAGCCGAAGTTGACCAGGAGAAGAGAGAGCTGCCTTCCAGGCAGAGGACAGGGCTCTAGCAGAAACCTTGTCATGGGAAAGAGAGAGCACATTGGAGGAACTGAGAAAATGGGAAGCAGGCCTCTGGAGCGAGGGCTGCCACACCCCAGCAGGGCTCGTGCCTGTGAAGAGCTGGGGCTGGTGGCAGGGGACAGGCTTTCAGAAAAGGGGCTGCTCTTCTGGCCCAGGGAGGGATCTGAATTATTCCTTCCCTGCCCATTTTGGTTTATGTTCCTGTGTGTCTTCCTCTGGCTTCCCTCCAACCTCGGTTCTTACGTCTCTGCTTGAATGCGGCTCCCCAGGTCGAGGCCCACAATGCCGGTAGCATGTGGCACCATGATCAGACAGCTTCTCACCACCACTTGCCTTTAGGGCCATCTCGGCCCCCAATCCCTGGTTGCCATTCATCAATCAGCCCCTTTACCTGCCATAGAGAGAACAACGGGCTGTCCCTTAAAGTTATTTCTACCATTTGCTCCTTGGACCTCAGGCAGTGGGCTCCATCTGCCGATGGCTCTGTGCAGTTCCCACCTGCCCTCTACCCACCGCTGGTTTCCTGAGAGCGCCCACGGAGCCACCTCTTGGATTTCCTTCCAAGTCAAGTGCGACCCTGGGTGCCTGGGAAGCATGGATCTTCGTAATAAACGCTCCGTGTCTCCATGGGTTAGTTCAACTGAGTCATCCACGCGTGTTGCTGATACGGGGTAACATCACACCGAATCCTGAAGCCCAGGGCATGAGGGACATGCTCTGCAATGAACGCACCCTCGCGTTCATTGCAGAGCAGTTCAGAGAATGGAAGTAACTTGTCCAAGGTCACAGAGCAACTCTGTCGAGGAGCTGGACCCGGAATCCAGGTTTCCCAATGCTGAGCAGAAGGGCAGAGTCCAGTTAGTAAGGCAGTTAATAAACAATCTGCAGGACCTCCTAGGAACCAGCGTTCTGAACGGCAGCAGAGTGGTCCTCCGCTTTGAAGCGAGCAGTCGGGAGAGCCTTGGTGGGAAGCGAGCCCCAGAAGTTGGTCTTGTTGCATTTTGCAACTACTCGTTGTGTTATTTTTAATCTGTTTGGTTTCACTTTAGACCCGGTTCCTATTTCACATTTATGACTAAAGGCCTTTGGGCGAGGAAAAGGGAAGTCAGAAAGAAGATTCTTTTCTTTTGTACTCAGCAAATCTTTCCAGACCGTTTTTTTTCCTCCCTTTATAACATTTCCTTTCCAGAGCCCTGACAAGCTTCTCAAATCTACATTTCTAATCCCCTGTTCGCCTTCTCTGTAATTATCTTGGGAAAATTTAAATTCCTTATCATGGCTTTGTGACAATACCGGCTCAAGATAAGCAAGACAGGCTTCTGTTCTGAGGTCCTGTCAAACTGCCCTCAGTAGGTTCACTTAATAGGAATTATTGTTAAATTTTTTTTTTAAGTGTGATAATGGTATTGTGACTATGTTCAAGAAAGAGCCCTCATCTTTTCGAGATTACATACTTAAATATTTATGGGTGCAATGATAAGAGGCCTAGGATTTGCTTCAAAATATGCTAGTGGGGAAAGATAAAGAAAAATACGACTCCCTTAATATACTGTTTCCTACCACCTTTCTCTTGCAAGTTCTTTTCGCTGCGTCTTTCCCATCCTCCCACCGCCAGTCTATGAATCCATTTATTTTGTCTCTGGGGATGTGCTTTACTTCCTGGAGTCTCCCCAGAGAAGACAGTATGGATGCTGGAGCCAAAAAGGACCAGGTACAGAGCACCTGGGTGGCTCAGTCAGTTAAGTGTCTGCCTTTGGCTCAGGTCATGATCCCAGAATCCTGGGATTGAGTCCCACATCAGGCTCCCTGCTCAGTGGGGAGCCTGCTTCTCCCTCTGCCCCTCTCCCCCACTTACAGTCTTTCTCTTTCTCTCTCTCTCAAAAATAAATAAGTAAAATTTAAAAAAAAAAAAAGAAAAGAAAAAAGAGGTTCAAGTTCAAAGTCCTGAGGCTCCACCCTGATGAGCACAGTGACCAAAGACAAGACATTTACGTGTCTTAGTCCTGGTTTTCCCATCTGCAAAACAGAGTTGTACATTGACAGCAAACAATGTTCTTTTCTAATTATCTTCTTGACCACTGTTTCTGATTCTGCTGCCACGTGCCCCACAGTGTGCTTCTCTCGAAGATCCCACCCAGAATCCTCAGCTCTGGCTTCCTTCTCCTCACTGGCCCCTGGCCCAGCTACCAGCTCCAGACTTGATTCAACCACCTGTTACCTGCTTCCTTCTGGAAGCCCCTTGAGTCCGAAAAGCTCACTGCGTGTAGATCAGAGCTCATTGCCCCTCCCCACAACCTGTCCCCCCTGCCCTGCCCAGAGTACCCAGTACCCAACCGCCCCCCAGACCCCCAGCTAGAAACATCAGCTCGTTCTCAACATCTCCACCTCCTTCACCTCCTTTGTCCTTTCTACCCCAGGCCCAGTGGTCCCATCTTCCAGACCCCTCTCCAATCCAGCCCCATGTGCTCCCCACCACCTCCTTGCTGGGTCTTGGCTCAGACCCTCAGAACCACAGGGCTGAACGGCTGTCAAAGCGTCCTAGCCAGGCTCCCTCCCTGTGGCCAGTCTGCTTTCCAATACCCCCACTGGGCTGCTGGCTCAAAAGCCTCCCATGAGGCTCTCTCCCCTGAGAAGAGGAAAGGCCCACATTCCGAAGCATGGTATTTGACACCCTGCACAGCTGGGCCTTCACGCATTGTTCCAGAATCATTTTCTATATTGCCTGCCAAAGAAGTTGCAGGCCTGGGTTTCTCAGACTGTGGTCTCTCACGCCTGCATCAGAATCACCCCGGGGCCTTGGTTAAACATGTAGAATCCATGAGGTGCCTGGGTGGATTGGTCAGTTAAGTGTCCTACTCTTGATCTCGGCTCACAGTTGTGAATTTGAGTCCTGCGTTAGGCTCCACTCTAAATGTGTGTGGAGCCTATTAAAAAAAAAAAAAAAGCAGAACCCTGAACCCTACCCCCAGACCACTGAAAGTGGGGGTCCAGGTGCAATGCACGCAAAGCTCCAAGGACTCTCACTCTACCCACACCAGACAACTTGTCACTCACTGATCATGATCGTGCCTCCTGGCCTCTGCTCACACTGTAGTAAGCCTTCCTTCCCTTCTCCTCACGGCCCAGCTTAAATGTCATCTCCTCTGCTGCCTTTGCTCTGCCCTAGCAGAACAGATCCCCACTCATTCTGCTCCTTTAGCACGCGGCACACACCTCTCCTACAGACCGTAGGTATCACGCCCTATCTAGTTATCTGTTTGCCGGCCTTCCTTCCTAGATAGAATGAAATCTCCACCACAGTAAGTCCACAGAACGCCTGGAGCCCCCAACCCAGGGAACGGCCCACAGCAAACACTGGAGAAATAGCTATTGATTTGAATTGTATCTTACCATTTCTTGGCTCTTGGCTACCAAATGTAATGCTTGGCACCCAGCGGGCATAATTACATTGCTGTCTGATGGATGAATTATCAAAGGATGGATGAAAGCCTGAATGAATGATGAAATATGCAAATAAATTAATGATGAATTTTCATCACTGATTAATATTCTAAAATGCTCGTGGCATGCCTGAGTCTATTTCTAACCTGAAGAAGGATATGGGAATTGGGTCAGATGTGAGCCTGGGACTTCTGGTTCCAAGCTCACTGGGGAAACCACCAAAGTTCTGATGTTAATAAGAAATCTAACTATCCCCACGACAAGCGCATGTGAAAAGCGCAATGCCATCATTGTCACCGGCCATGGGAAATCCTTACTACATTTATCACTCCACCTCACAGGGTCCACAGAGACCCTACTGATACTGCTCAAAGGGAAATCTGATACCTGTTTGGGGAGCTGGCAGAGATCAGCCTTAAGATGCTAAGGCTGGGGGCGGGGTGAGTGAGGGGTGCAGGGTGGGCGGGGTGGGGGGTAAGCACTGCTCCAGGGCCCCGGCTCCCCCATTTACTATCTGAGTGAGATCTGAGAGTTACCCAATGGCTCCAACCCTGAAATGCGACCACTTTGTGCTCCTGACCCTTAAGGTTATTGAAGGAGATAGTGTATGTTATATGACTAGCACTTAGTTAAGCATCGAAGAGATATTACGGCTATAGTGTCAAGATCCAGGACAACTGGCTTCCTATTAGGGATCTGGTGGGGGTAAATGGGGATGACACAGGGGCTGGAGTGACAGGAGTTAGGCAGGAAGCCAGGTGTCAGACATGGATTAGGGGTGGATTCTGGAGTTTAGAGGAGAGTTCCAGTTCCAAGGGTGGGGCTGGGTGTGGAGGCTGATCCGCATTCTACCTCCAAGGACCTCGGTGTTCAGGGACCAGATGACACAAGGTGGGGAAAGGTCAGGCGGACATGGCCAGACTGGAAACTTCTACCCTGGAGAGAACCAGTGGCTCTGCTTCCGGTCTTTGGACCTGACTCTGGAGCCCAGGTCTGCTGCCTCCAGGACTCATGGAGCTCTGATAGCTGCATTAGAACTGAGGAGGGGAAGTGATGCCACAGCCTGGCGCTGACACTGGGCACCCAGTTCAGATGGGAAACTGGAAACTGTGGAGTCCCAGACAGGCTGTGGGTTTTTCCTGTACACAGTCAAATAATGGGAACTTCCTCTGGCTGTGTCTGAAGGTCTTATTGTCAACTAAGCTCCTCCAACTCAGATTCCAAGGGAGAAGGGGCCTCCCACCAGAGAGACACCCCCTCCTCTGTTATTACTTGATGAGCCAGGCTGGAGGAAACCTCCATATGGTGGGTTTTCTCCCCTGGGCTTTCTCCTGGGGATCCTCGGGGCTGAACTTGCAGAGCACACAGCCTTCCCTAACTCGAAACACAGCTGAGAACCCAGGGCAGGAACTGGGCAGAAAAAGACAGGTGGTCCCAGTGGCTGAGGAGGGGGCTGCCTGACAGAAGTAATTGCCCTGGACCCCTCGGTGCTCCTGGATTTCACCGCAAACAAAACCCCACACTGGGGGACCTCTGGCGTTTGGAGGGAAGCCTGACATTCCCAATGACTGGGGAACAGCGACACCTCCTGGCTGCCCGCGGTAACGGCCCTCCTCCCTGTTTAGAGAAACACGGGGCCTTCAGAGACCATTTTAGAAGCCTGACGCCTTTAAAAGCCTGGAACAAAGAGGATTTGGCCTCTGATTCAGTCAGTCTGCGGTGGAGTCGAGTTTCTGCATTTCTAACAAGCTCCCCGGAGATACTGATACTGCTGGTCTAGGAACCGTACCTAGATTAGAAAGCTTTATGTATTTCAGTTACATCTCAATAAGGCTGGGAAAAGAAAGCTTTAGTGGGCTAAAAAATTCATCAGGTCTAGTTGCAGACATCCCAAGTGTCTCAGGAAAGGAGACACTTTCACATATAAAATCAGTTGACCACAGCGCAAGACCAGGAGGGAGGAATAGGGTATGGGAATGCTTCTTGGAAAGGTGGGATCCGACGAGGTCTTTTAAGGCTAGTCACAGGGCGCCTAGGTGGCTCAGTGAGGCATCTGCCTTGGGCTCAGGTCATGAATCCGGGGTCCTGGGATGCTGCCCCCCTTGCATTGGGGTGGGGGGGGGGGTCCCTGCTCAGCTGGAGTCTTCTACTCCCTCTCCTGCTGTCCCTCCCCCTGGCTCATGCTCTCTCAAATGAATAAATAAAATTTTTGGAAAATAAAATAAAATAAGGATTGGTCAGATCTCCACCGGGGAGAGCTTGCCTCCTGTGCCACTGTGCCTGACACCCGCACTGCCTCTACCAACCCAGAAAAACAACCTGGTTAACATTCATAATTCCCTTGGGGCAGGCCCAAAGATTCCAAGCAAGGGGAAAGTTTAAAATACTTAAGGGAGTGACATTTCCAAGCAACATAGAATTGCTTAATTGATTTGCTAAATGCAATCAACTCTCCAAAAAAGCTCTCCTAATGACCTTCCCAAATACAGACTCTTCCAGAAAGAGATGAACTTCTGATGGTTATTGGATCACCAACCAATCACAGGCACTTCTCCTTGTGTAAGATATGAAGTGGGAGAAAGGACCCCATTAGCCCCATTTTACAGAAGAGGAAACTGAGTCTCAGGGACGTCAGGTGACTTTGCCTGAGGCCACTACCCTGGTTTCCTCACCCTGACAGAACACTCACGAGCATTCAGCTGCTGATTCCGTAAAAACAGGCCTAGAGGCACACTGGGTGGGGAGTGTCAAGGGAAGCTGGGAGTCTGGGGTCCAGGCCTCCCCTTCCCGGCACACTGGCCTTGGGCTGGGAATGCTGCCATCATCCAGGGAGGGCGATGAAAGCAGCTTTTACAAAGCAGGGTCTGAGGCCCTCAAACAGGCTCCCTTTGTCAATTTCCTCTGCCCTTCTCCCCCGACAAACCCCCCACCATGACCCATCCCCCACCCCACCCCCACCCCACAACCCAGGCCCACCGCCTTTAGCATCGCCCTCCTTGAGTGGCTGGCTCCAACACACTGGAAATTGGCCACACAAATGCATGGCTTGTCTCTCCGGGCAGAGCCTCTCTGCCCCAGCCTTTTGGGGCCTTTTAGAGCCTGCCTTTCTCTGGGGCTCTTTCTTTCCACCGCTCAAGTCCCCAGCCCCTCGCACAGGCATGATCGCTAATTAACTCTGGGTTAAAACTGGTCCTGGGAAGAAAGCCGGTGGCGAGCAAGGCGTTCCCACTGCCTCTCAGAGGATAAGGACGATGGTGGAGGGGGCTGGGCTCTCAGGGGGGTTGAGAATATACTACAAATAAAGCCCATCATCCCAGAGGGCTCCCAGATCTCCTCACCACCACCCTGCCTGCCCAGCTTTCCGAACTCGGATCCTTCAGAACTCCTCTAACAGCTGCCTCTTGCAACGTGTATCCAGCACTTTTCAGACATGTTCTGATCCTCACGATAAGCTGCCCTTTCTGGGTGGACAGATAGTATCACCTCCATTGTACAGATGCGATAACCGAGGCCCAGAGAGATTAAACCCCTCGCGCAGAATCACAGTTTGCAAGTGGCAGAGCTGAGTTTCCAATCCAAATCCATTTGCCTCCCAAGTCATGCTTCTCTCTGCTCCTGTCTGATGCTCTCCCGGCTTCGCTCTGACTTTTCCTTTCTCTCCATTCTGGGAACATTTCACGGTGTGTCTGTCTCTGGATCTCCCCGCCTGAAGTAATTACTCAGCTTCTCACACACCTGCCCCCTACAGCTCTCTGAAGACAAGCATGTGCCATTGTCCTTGAGCGCCCAAGAAAATGTCCATCCCCCTCCCCTAAGGTTAGAAATGGGACCAGACCTTCGGAGACAGACGAACACCCAGGGCAGCGAGTTCTGTGAGGGCCTAATTCAGTGCTTCAGAGGTGTTTGTGGGATAGACAAAAGCTCCTTTCAGAAGCGCTTGAGGAGCTCTCCATGGCAGCTGGCAGGAATGTAATTGTCACGGCCACTTTGGGAAATAGTTTGGCAGTTTCTTTAAAAAGCTAACCATGCACTTGCCATGGGACCCAGCAGTTCCACTCCTGGATAACCACCCAAGAGCAACAAAAAAGCACACGTTCGTACAAAGTCTTGCACACGAGTGTTGACAGCGGCATCTTTTCATAATAGGCCCTGAAATAAACGGAAATCAGCCTAAATGTCCGTCATATGTAAACAAGCTGTCAGACTTCCGTACAACGGAATGTCACTCTGCCGTATAAAGTGGAAAGGGCCGTGAACACTTGGATCAACACGAACCAATCTCAAAAACATGAGGGTGAGTGGAAGAAGCCTGACACCAAAGACTACATACTATATGACGCCATAATTCAGTTGAACTTTGTAGCAAAGGAAAAACCTATAAAGGCAGGAAGCAGAACTGTGGTTATCTGAGTCTGGGGTTGGAGTGGGAGTTAATAGCAAATGGGCTGAAGGGGACTTGTGGGGTGACACAGGTATTCTAAACAGGGTTATGTGATAGTGACATCATTTTATAAACTTACAAAAACTCGGGACGCCTGAGTGGCTCGATTGGGTGAGCATCTGCCTTCAGCTCAGGTCATGATCGCAGGATCCTGGGATCGAGTCCTGCATCAGGCTCCTTGCTCAGTGGGGAGCCTGCTTCTCCTTCTACCTGCCTGCCTTTTCCTTTGCTTGTGCTTGTGCTCTCTCTGATAAATAAATAAATAAATAAATAAAATCAAAATCTTTAAAAAAACTGAAAGAAACCCATTGAACCATAACATCAAACTAGTGCCTTTCAAGGTGTGTGAATTATACTTCAACAAAACTGTTAAAGTTTTTTTAAAAAAGAGTAGAAGAAGAACTGGTAGGCCAAGGAAGGGCCTTAGGAGAACATTTGTCTGGTGCAGGGCACTAAATCTGGAAGCGAGAAAGCTCTGCTCATGTCCTGGCTCTCCCCCTGTCCAGTTAGGTGACCGTGGATAAGTGGGTCACCCCTCCATGTCTCCGCTTTCTCGTTTTGTTCCAAGTACAATAATGACAACGGTAAGAGCTCGGTCTTGATGCTCACTCTAGAGCAGGTCCGTACCCGAAGCCCTGGCACATTTAATCCTCACCCAAAGCCTTATCAGTTGAGCCCTATCATTCTCACGTTACAGATGAGAAATCCGAGAACAAGCCTGAAGCCCTCAGCACAATGCCTGGCCAGCGGCCAAGCTCCAGCTGAGGTTGAACGCCTATCCCCATGGCTTCTCCAGCCTGTTCCCTGAGCCCATCGTCTGCTCTCTGGCCTGGTGTCTACTCTAGCTGCTCACGTCGGTGCGGTCCCCACCTTGTGTTCCCTGAGATAACTTTACTGTATTGGGGCTGGGGGGGCTCCCCACTGCTCGGTCTGCCCACTCTTTGTCCCACTTTGTGCCCAGCCTGGCTCAGTCCCTGCTTCTGTGGAAAACATCCTATGTGTGCTCCGTGCCAAGAACCCGGCGCAGGGCAGGCTGAGAAGAACGATCACAAAATCCTGCATGGAGGCTCCTTCAGAAACCACCGGTTCCCCCCAAGGAGTAGCCAAAGGGAGTCTTCCCTTCCGCTGCTTCAACCGGAGCAGTCTCGTGTTTTAAATCTGCTTTATATACTGCACTTCCGTTGAGGATTTCCAAAAAGGGGCACCTGGATGCCTCAGGGGGTCAAGCCCCGACTCTGGATTTCCAGTCAGGTCATGATCTCAGGATCCTGCTTGTCACCGGCTCGCTCTGCCCCTCCCCTCACTCACGCGGTAGTGCACACACACTCTCTCGGTCTCTCAAATAAATAAATCTTTAAAAAGGAAGAAGAAGAAGATTTCCAGAGAAAGGTCTATGCCACTTTTTTTTTTTTTTTTTTAAGTTTGAAAGCCACTCTCAGAGGCCTGGAGGGTAGAAGTAGCTTGCTGAGGGTCAGAGAGGTCGCGACTGACAGACCTAGGAGGGGCTGCGGGTGAAGCTTAGCGCTCCTTCCGCTCCTCCTCAACAGCTGCGGGGGACGCGGGCGCCCCTGCCTCACACGCTTTGATGCCATTCTTGAGGATTCTTCAGCTCCAGGCTCACAGAAGTCTGGAAACAGAGCAACCCTCGCAAGGTTTGCCAACTCTTTCCTCTCACTTCACACACTCCGAGGCGGCTACCGGTGCGCGGCCGCCTTGACACCTGACAGCAGTTACTCCCCTGGCTCGCTGCCTCAGCTGGCGTAAATCGAATAAGGCAAACAAACAGTGCTCCTTGCTAAGGAGCTACGCTAACGTGAAATAAAGTTGCACAGAATTATCTCAACTTTTTTTTTAACATTTTATTTATTTATTTGACACACAGAGAGAAAGATCACAAGTAGGCAGAGAGGCAGGCAGAGAGAGAAGCAGGCTCCCCTCTGAGCAGAGAGCCCGATGCGGGGCTCGATCCTAGGACCCTGAGGTCATGACCTGAGCCAAAGGCAGAAGCTTAACCCACTGAGCCACCCAGGTACCCCCTATCTCAACTTTTTAAAAGGCACATTTAACTCAGAGAGTAAGTGAACCCTTGGTGTTTCCCTGAGATGATTACTCCAGTTACTACAGAAACAGCATTTTACTCTCCGTTCACCTCAGAATAAGATCATAACTTTGTGCTCTGGCCATTCCCGCCAGAATAAAGGGAAAGTTCCATACAAAGGGAAAAACCTCTTCCCCCATTAGGGTTTGTCAGTGTGATGCTAAAAACGGTCCTCTGGTTGACTCGTGGGTAATTGATTCTCTGACGTGGACGACGCTTAGGAAAATGAAGGTATAAATGGTGGGAGCGCCTCGCAGCTACCGAGCAAACACCAAGCCCGGGGTCCAGGGAGCTGGAGCAGCGCCTCACAGCAGAGGGACACCTGCCATATCGGAGGTGAGAGAGGGTGACCCTGGGGGCTGGGGCTGGATGGGGCGAAAAGGTTGACCTTCTTACCAACTCAGAGAAACCGAGTCCAAGAGGGCCACCACCATCCTCTTTGCTTGTGGACTAGTAAGTGCACTCAGACCCCCAGTTAGGGGCTCTGGAACATGCTTTGGATGGTTGGCACCACATTGAGATTGTCTTGGATTGGTGTCATCTCAAATTTGGGGAAACGGCTGGCAGGCAGGCAGACGAGTTCCCAGTGTCCGCCGTCAGCGGTGGACAAGGTCAAGGCTCCCCTTCACGGGTGTGCAGGCAGATGTCTGAAGCAAGACATGAGCTGGCTAGAGTCACCCATCTACAGTGGGGTTCTGCAGATCGGAAAGGAGCCAAGTGGCTGTGCCAATCAATACTGCCCATCCTATCGCTCCGAACCCATTCAACATAATTGCCTGGAAATTGATAACGTTTTGCTTTTGCTCAATGGCAGCTGCGCTCCTTACTCAAGGTTTCAGACGCAATTATTTGCCCTTGGAGCGAGCACTCCATTACCCCACGCTTGTCTCTTGATCCATGCTTGGAAGGTCCAATGTATTTGTGCCTTTCACCATAAGCTGCCTCAAACCCTTTCTGGAAGGAGGTGGGGGTGTCCCTCTTCTGAGTGACAATGCAAGATGCTTCCTCATTAAAAACTTAGATCTCCTTCCATTTGGAAAGCTGTCGCTGAAACATTTGATAAACTGGACCAGGAGGTCAGTGCTTCAACCTTCTTAAATTACAAAGCAGAATGTTTAGGAAAGGGAAAAAAGATTTTCTTCCCCAGGGTTCAGAAGTGGGCACTCGAGACTGTCATTAGCTGAAGCCGCATCTGCAGGACTCTTGTGGCATTCTTGGCACAGAGGCTGGCAAGAGGTGCCAGCGAATGTAGATCAAGTGCCCATTTATCCCGATTCCAGATGACCTCAAATAGATCTAACCACAGAATTCATTTGTAAACACGGCAGAAAGCTGATACTCATAGCGATAGATGATAAACCTTAAAATGCCTTTGGAGCCATCAAGGAGTCTTTCGTGATGCTCTTGGATTTGTGCTCCACTTAATTCCCTGGAATTCTGTCTCTGTAGACAGCTCATGTAGAATACATCTGGCAATAGTTGTTTTATTCTTGGTGATACAACCTCTACCCTTATGGAACCATAAGTGAGGTCATTCTTGTTGTGTCCCAACTCTGTCCAGAGCAATTTTGCAATGCTATGGATTAGGTTCTCCTAGCCCAGAGGTTGCGATGGCGTCTGGACCCATCCCTGGGGCACATGGTTTGTAGCAAATGTTGTGCCTCCAGACTCTACGGTTGCTCAGCTGTGTTCTGAATTAGCTGGGGGTTACAGAATTTACTATGACTTGGCCCCCCCAAGTCTGCCCTCCTATCTGGTTATTTTCAACTCCCTGAAACCCCTGGATGTGCATAGGAAAGGTGCCGACCAAGCAGATGTTCCTGTTCGTCTCCCTTTTTTTCTTCCCTAGAGACCCCATGACAAAGAACAGAAGCTTTCCCTTTTTTTCAGAATGCTTCCCACGTGCAGGTGACGAATTCTGCAGGGCCCATGAATAGGGACAGCTGTGAATAGGATATTGTATCTGGGAGGCTGCCTCGAGGGGCGGGAGGAAGCCTGCTGGCCTGGGGACTGTGAGGCCATTCTGAAGTGCCCACTCCAAAACTAATTTGAAGGAAGACCATGGAAAAAGACCCTTTCCCCGCTCTGGGTTCATTTCCTCAGCTGTAAAATGAAGACCGTGATACCTGTTTCAGAGGTTGAATGTGAGGTTGGGCTGTGAGGACCACGGGGGCACAGGGGCTGGGGACCACAAGAAAAGGTGCAAGAGGCCAAGGGAGAGCTTAGGCCAAGAGCAGGAGTTTGGGCTTTGCTCTGGAGGGAGTAGACAACCAAGGGCTTCTGAGCAGGGGAATGAGGTGTTGAGGGGCATGGATGTGCCCAGGTCTTTAAAAGATCAGCAGCAAAAAAGGCAAGAAAGTCCAGGATGCAGCTGGGAGACAGAAACAGTAGGGCTCGTGTCAAGGGGCTCTCTTCACCTCCAAAGATCTCCGTGCTTAGGAAAATTCATTGCTAGAGAGACAGCCTAGACCAGGCAAGGAGAAGGGAGGGCTAGATGAGATATGGCATGAGGAGGAGGACAGAAAACTGAGATCCTCCGTCTGGGGAGCAAAGAAGTCAGATGCAAAGGGTTTTTTCTGTCGAGGAAGGAGCAGAAGCTGCGGGTGGCCCAGCAGGTAGATGTGGGCAAGGGGTAGAGGGGAGATGTCACGTTCTCATCCTTTCTCTAGCCCCAGTCCTTATGAGTAAGGTAGAAGCTCAACACACCTTTGCAGGACAAGGGGCTTTGCACTTGACATGATGAGAAAAACTTCCCAACAAGAAGAGCTGGCAGGCATCAAGAGAAACGAAATCTTGCCATTTGCAATGATGTGGATGGAACTAGAGGGTATTATCCTAAGCGAAAGAAGTCAATCAGAGAAAGACAATTATCATGTGATCTCTCTGTATATGTGCTGCAGAAGGGAGCACTCATGTGATCTCTCTGATATGAAGAATTTAAGAGGCAGGGCGGGGTGTCGTGGGGGGAAGTGGGGGAAAATGAGACAAGATGGGATCTGGAAGGAGACAAACCATAAGAGACTCTTAATCTCACGAAATAAACTGAGGGTTGCTGGGGGGTAGGGGGTAAGGATAGGGTGGCTGGGTTATGGACGTTGGGGAGGGTATGTGCTATGGTGAGTGCTGTGAAATGTGTAAGCCTGACAAGTCACAGACCTGTACCCCTGGGGCTAATAATACATTATATGTTATTAAAAAAAAAAAAAAGAGCTGGCTGAGAATAGTACATCCTGGTTTAGAGGTAGTGAGCTCCCTGTCACTCACTGGCAGACAGCATATGAGCAGGAACTGGAGGATTGCTGGGGGCGGGAGGGAGTGGTGGGGGTGCACACCAAGGAGGGGCTGCTCCCTCCAGCTCTGGAGGTGCAGGGTCTCAGGCTGCACTGAGCCATCTCTACAGATGGTTCCCTGCGTCTCACAGTGTGCCTGGGTTAGCCAAGACCTTGGTGTCTGGTATAAGGGACGTGATGCCCTAAGAGAGCAGGTAAGCCCAGAAAAGGAAAGGTGATCCTGCCAGGGCTGGCCCTGCCTGCTGGAAATCACTCTTCAACAGGACAGAAGAGAAAATGAAAGACACGGGGTGATGTTGGGAAAAGAGGTGTCCCTGCCCCTCTCTGCACTGGCTGGGCCCTCGCATGGCCTGTAGCCCCATGGAGTAGATATCCTGCTGAGGAGGGGGCGTAGGAAGTGCGGAGACCCAATTCCTAGGTAGCTGAGTCACCCCAGCTTCGCTGTGGGCAGCTGAGTTGCCAGGTGAGGCTCGGGCCCCCTGAGGTGGGCTCCTCCCCCCTGCTGCCTGTTCTCCCCCAGACTGCAGAGCATGGTGTCAGCAGGCCCCAATTGAGGGTAATTACATGATCTATTAGATGATTCTGTTGCACTGGCTCCCCAGGCTCCCTGGTCTCTTCTAAGGCTAAAACCCTTTGGAGGAATGGAAATGTCTGGAGCGAGATGTATAGCTTTCTCTTCCCTCTGACTTCACACATAACAGAACAGGACGGGAGTCCTGCCCCCTGAGTGGGTCTGATATGAGGTCACAGCAGCAAGTGTTTTGGAGAATTCCTTATGTTCCAGGCTTCTCTCATCTCATCGAACCTTGACAAGGACCATATGCAGTCAGTATAACAGACTCCATTTTATGGGTAGGGAAACTGAGGCCCAGAGAGGAGAAGCCACTTTTCCTGGGCCACACAGCTAGCAATGGTAGAACCCAGCTATGAACTGAGAGATCTGCGGGACTCAGAGCCTGAGCCGCTATCGGTGCCACAGTGGATGTGGCTGACTTAGACAACCAGGGGAAGGTCCCCCTATCCCTTGAGGAGGCCTGAATTCCACCAACAATGCCTTACAGCAAGGGGCAGTTTCCCCAATATCATGAATTTCCCATCCAACACTGTGGGATCAGCAGGGTAGCTTATCATGCCCATTTTACAGATGCAGAAAATGAGATCAGAGCTCGTGACTGGCAAAAGCAGGACTTGAACCCAGTCTGTCTGATTTCCAGTGTCTGGGTCCTTTTTCCTACCTCACAGCTTCCAAAGGACAAGGACTAAGGTTTGCATAGAGCCAAGCTCAGGGCTGGGCCCTGCCAGCGAAGGGCATCCCCGTGGCTATGGCTACATTTGACCTTCTCCTTCTGTCATTGTCCAGGGGCCACCACAGGGGTGAAGGATGCTGCTCTGGGTGTTCTTCCTGGTGATCCTCACCCTCAGCAGTGACTCCCACTCTTTCCCACCGTCCCCGCCCCTCAGGTAAGCCATCCTGCCCCCAGAGCCTATGTCCTAATGTCCCCAAACTATCCCTGCACCCTAGTGGGGGATGTCTTAGAGGGTGCAGAATAGAGCCCTAAACTGGCCTCCAGCCAACTCCTCAGCAGCCACCCCACCACCCAACTGCCTGTCTGAGGGGTCTGCCCCTGAGCTCCAGAGAAGCCTCCCAGCCTGGGTCTTACCCTCTCTGGGGGTGAACAGGGCAACGGGCAGAAGGACCTTACAGGGACAGGATGAGTACAGCTCCCAGTTTCCTAACCTGACCCTGCCACGCCACCTTCTGACCTCCAACTCCTTCCATATAGAGTCCCTCGGTATGCAGACGCCATCTTCACCAACAGCTACCGGAAGGTGCTGGGCCAGCTGTCAGCCCGCAAGCTACTGCACGACATCATGAGCCGCCAGCAGGGGTAAGCAGACGGCCTGGGGATTTTCCCCTATGTCTCGATGCATCAGAGGGTGGAGGGACATTTGGTCCCTCCCTTTGCACAGCATCTATCGCTTCCAGATTTGCCTTAGCAGTAGGGCCGTAATGTGAAGCCCTAGCTTACCTCTACCCACAAAATGATCGCTGAACACCAACTGTGCTTCTCCCCATGCAAGTCTCCCATAGTAATACTGACGGTGGTTAACCATTTGACATGATTCTGTGGTGGAAACCAAGGCTCTGCCCTGGGACATTTCCCTGCCCTCAGGACAGAGCTGGACTCACAAGAATCAGCTGTTACTCCTCGTTTCCTACCTGTAACAACCTTATGAAGTAGGCGCTGTTGACTCCCATCTCACAGCGCAGTTAATAGCGTCCAAAGGACACACACTGAATAGTGGCAGGGCTCAGATCGAAAGAGCCTGACATCACAGCCTGCACCTTTTGTTATTTTGGAAAATTTCCACACTTACAGAAAAGTCACACGAGTAATATAATGGACTTCCACATCCCCTCCCCTGCCTTCAACAATTACTACTGTTTTATTCTATTTGCCAATACACCCCCACAAACACAGGTGCACGTTGTTTCACTGAACCGTGTGCGAGTAAACCACAGTTATCACAACACTTTACCCTTAAATACTCCTGCATGGTGCCTGCTAACAGCTAACAAAAGAAACTTCTCAGACATAATCACAGCATAATTAGCATTTAGTGTACATATATGCATTTCACCAGTTTCCCCCCAAATGTCCTTTGTAGCAATTTTTGAGTTTCCTGATCTGGAATCCAATCCAGAATCGTGGGTTGCACGGAATGGTCCTTTCTCTTTAGTTTCTTTTACTCTGGACAGTTCTGGAGTCTCTCATGACATTGGCATTTTGTGTTAGTAAAGGCCAACTATTCTTTATGGAACGTCCCTTGTGTTGGATTTGCCTGATGTTGTGTCGTGATTAGATTCCGGTTACTCGTTCACAGCAGTGATATTGGGTCCTTCTTGGTTCACCCTATCAGGAGGCAGGTGGTGTCCAATTGCCCCATTACTGGTGATGGTAACTTTAGTTGCTTGGTTAACGTGATGTCCACCAGCTTTCTCCTCCGTCCAGTTAATACTTCCCCCTCATAATTATTAAGAAATCTGTGGGGAGATACTTTGCAAATACCCATACTCTTCACCACTAAGTGCCTTCCTCAATGTTGCTGAGTCTGATTTAGTTGGGTGGAAGAGTCCACACCAGATTTTGGAAGAGGCATAGGGACCCACCTCTTTTGTTTACTTTACCCTGGCCTTTCTCAGGCTTCTCTACATCCCACCCAAAGAGCAACCTCAACTGTTGCTCTTTTTCTAATCTACTAGAGAGAAAAACAGGGAGCAAGGAGCAAAGGCACGGCTCGGTCGTCAGGTGGACAGTATGTGGGCAGGCGCAAAGCAGACGCCCCTGGAGAGCGCCCTAGCGGCCATGTTGCAGAAGCAGAGGTAGGAGTATGGGTGTGCGCATGCGTGTGTGTGTGTGTGTGTGTGTGTGTGTGTGTGTGTGTGTGGTCCGGGACCTCGGAGGCTTCCTTCCCCGTGGGCTGCTGGGAAAAGGGAAGGATCTCCACCTCTCCAAAGGCCTGGGGCTCTGCCAAGCAAACTGGGAACTAGGTCCCTCCTTACACACATCAAGAACTGGAGGAAGGGGAGAAAATGCATGCCAAAGACTGGATCTTACCTACTGTTGTGTCTCCAGCGTGAAGCAAGAGGCCAGGCTCAGAGTCTATGTACGAAAATTGTTACATACTCAATAGTGCCAGGATAGAACCAGGAACCTGAATTTTAACCAGGGTCCCAGGTGGTTCTGATGTGGGCAATCTGACAGGCAACTGGAACACTTGGCAAGTTCCCCAAACTATAAAGCCAAGGAAATGCCAGCCCCTCCCAACACCCTCAGGCAGACTAGCATGGGCAGCACTCATGAGAAGGAAAGATGAGGACGACAGATGACAGTCATTCCTCCTGTCACTGACCTTCATGGTCCCACTGGGTGTAAGGGAAGATCAGGAGTGAGAGCTCTCATCTTACAGAGGAGGGAAACTGAAGCAAAGCAGCTGGTCCCAAGACCTGTTTGCTTCCTTTCTTCACACGGAGCTCCACTTCACAAAGTTTCTCAGGGATGACATGACTGTTTGTGGAAAAAACTCTGCTGTATTTTCGAGGCTGATTTGAAACTGTGAGCACAAACGTGTCCCAGCATGGCTCTGCCAGTCACTTCTGCACCAACCTATTAAGCAAATCCTGTTCCCAGCAGAGCTCTCCATGTGCTCCCTCACCTTCTTCTCAACCTAATTAGACACCAACAGCCCAGAGATCTCACCAGCTATAGCCCTGTGGAGACACAAGCAGCAGGCGGATGGGCGGGCTGCAGGAGGGGCGAGAACCAGCCCGGGAGGCACACAGCAAGACGGCTTCCTTGTTTCCCACTTTGCGGAAGGAAGAGGAGCTCCAATCACCTCTAAGTTCCCTAAGACTAGAATTCTAAGAATAGTGCCTCCCCCCAGCCACTCATGCTGAGATTAGGTCATCATTCCCGGGCTTTACAGCTCCTGTCAGGCTCCAGTGGGTAGGGTGGAGTGTCCCCAGGGAGGGCCAAGTCCCAAGAAAACAGGCTTTGTTCCTGCAGGTTAAAAGCCAGAGACTTCCCAGAGCCGCAGAGCAGGAGGGAAGGGGAAGGAGACTGCTCCAACCATTGTTCCCCCTCCAGCTCGAGGGCTGCAAATCCCAGCATCTCTTGGAGGCAGGGAGGGGGGCTAAGGAAACAACAGAAGAATGAGTTCTCATACCTCGATCGTAAGAGGAGAATGATTTGCAAGATGGCCCATTTGTACACCCACCACATGTTATGTACACCTCATGGCCCTGTGAGGAAATTGAGCTTCAGAAATACCTGTTCTCCCCTCCCTGGAAAAGTCATCCGATGGCTACTGTGTGCCAAGCTCTGGGCTGAGGGTACAGTAGTGCCTAGGTCAACAGAGGTCCCTGTTCTCATGGAATTTACTTCCATACTGCCTCACTGAGGCAGACAGAAATTATGCAAGCACCTGAACAGTGGATTATGTAATCTGTGATAAATGGTAAGAGATGTAAGGGGTGTGGTTGAACGTATGTTCGGGAAGGTATGACCTAACCCGATTCTGTCTGGGAATTAGAGGTAGCTCCTTCAAGGGGAAGTAATTGATCCAGGATGTCAGTAGGAGTGGGTTGGCAGAGATGGGGCTAGGACTGGGTTCGCTCTGCTGGAACGCATGAGATCCTTCCCTTCTTCCCACATTGCCTCTTCTGGAACCCAGAGCGCTTGTCCTGATCTTGGTGTGCCTATCACCCTAGTTCCGCATGTCTTGGCCAAACTCACCCTAGCTTTGGTCTCCTCAATTGTGTTTTATCTTTCTTTCTGCAACAGGAATTCCTGAGGATGAAGATACCACCTGTGTTTTATGCTACCGGCAGCCAAAAGACAATCATATCCAGTGAACCCTATTGAATTTCTGACCCATTTTTTCCATCATAAATACAATAAAATTCCCCCATAATGGTCTGCATCTCAATTTCCTTCTCTCTCCAGCCTAATTTTTTTAAATGTGTTTTACATAGTTACATTTCCCAAAGAAGTATGACAAGGTATACTACAAAAATAGCCAACATTAATCAAATAAGGACTCGGAATGCCAGCCCAGCAGCTTGGTGCATAGAATCTCATATCCTCCTCACACAGCCTACTGGGAGGTATCAGTGTACTCATTTCACAGACAAAGCACTCGAAGGCACAGGAAAGGTAACTGAACTGCCAAGGTCACTGCTGACAAGTGAGAGAACTGGGATTCAAACTCCGGTAGGCCAGCTTAGAAGCAGGCCCTTCACCATATCCGTCCACTCTGGGCCAAAGTCACCCTTCATCCACTAGCATTTATTCATTCAACAAATATTTATAGAGTACCCACTAGGTGCCAGGCCCTGTTCTAGGGACTGGGAATACAACTGTGAGCAAAGAGGCAAAGTCCCTGATCTCAGAGACCTTATATTCTAATGAGGGGGAAGAATAATAAAAACAAGTAAATACAGAATACATTAGATGGTGGCAGTTGCCAAGGAGAAAGATTCAAGGGACTGGAGAGTGCGGGAGGACATTTTTGTAGCTATCACCCATACATGTGCTGTGCTGTGGTCAGGGAAGGCCTCAATGAGAGGGTGACATTCGAGCAAAGGCCTGAAGGAAGAGAGAGGGTTGGCTATGTATCTGGGCCAAAACCATTCCAAGCAGAGTGAAAACCCAACACGAAGGTCCTGAGGCAAGAACTCAGAAGGAGCAAGAGCAAGGAGGCCAGCGTGGCTAGCTAGAACATCATGACCAGGGGCGCCTGGGTGGCTCAGTATGAGCAGAAGGAGGCTGAGGGGGATTGGGAGGCCAGCTCACGGGGAGCCTCACAGGCCATGGTGAGAATTTGGGATCTCGCTCTTGGCAGGACAGGAGTCATCACAGGGTTTAAATGGAAGAATGACATGATCTGATTTGCATTTTAAGTCACTCTGAGAAAGGGCCAAGTTCTGCATACTTTCTTAGAGGAGAACTAATTTGCTGATGGATAAAGTGGAGATTAGAGTGAAGTCAAGAATGATTCCAAAGTTTTTGGCCTGAGCAACTAGAAGGATGGAGTAGCCATTTAGGAGCTTTGAGGGAGGAGAATTAGGAGCTGAGGACAGAATTAGGAGTTTGGGTTTGGGGGCGCCTGGGTGGCTCACTTAGTTGGACATCTGCCTTCAGCTCAGGTCATGATCCTAGGGTCCTGGGATCGAGTCCCATGTAGGGCTCCCTGCTCAGAGGAGAACTTGCTTCTCCCTCTACCTCTGAAGCTCCCCCTGCTTGTGCTCTTTCTCTCTCTCAAATAAATAAAATCTATGGGGGGGGGAGGAGTTTGTGTTTGGAACAGTTGAGCAGTTGAGTCTGAGATGCCTCTTAATGGTCCAAGTGAAGAAGCTATGGGGGCACCGGCGTATGTAAGTCTGGAGTTGGAGGGAGATCCAGGCAGCCAGTTTGGTCTTGAAAGTCGGGGGGGGGTGGGTAGGCGAGATCACCAAAGATGAACAGAAAGTATAGAAAAGAGGTCCAAGGACTTACCCCAGGGAACCCCTACATTTAAATTTTCACAGAAAGATGAGGAGCCAGTGAAGGAGACTAAGAAGGAGCAGGCAAGGAGATAAGTACAAAATAAAGGAATTCCAGAAGCTCACCAAAGACAGGGTTTCAAGAATGGAGTGACCCTGGATGCCTGGGTGGCTCAGTGGGTTAAGCCTCTGCCTTCAGCTCAGGTCATGATCTCAGGGTCCTGGGATCAAGCCCCTGCATTGGGCTCTGCTCAGCAGGGAGCCTGCTTCCCTCGTCTCTCTGCCTGCCTCTCTGCCTACCTGTGATCTCTCTGTCAAATAAATAAATAAAATCTAAAAAAAAAAAAAAAAAGTCAAATGCTTAACCGACTGAGCCACCCAGGCGCCCCTGGTCTTAAAAAATTTAAAATCACCTGTGCAGCTTGCATTCTATCTCTAGAAGATAGTGCCAGTAGAGAGAATTCTTTCGTTGCAGTTTTGCTGTTAACAGGAGGCAGAGAACGGAAGCCATTGACCACAGGTGCCTATGTCAGTGATTAGCTTTTTCTATCCCGAGACCATTTCACCTGGGCCAGATACCGCCACACGTGACCTACCCTATACATGCCTCTTAGGATCCATGGACTTTCAGAGGGTGGGGTGGATGATCAAATTGTTCTCTATTTTGCTTTGAGTAATGTTACACCAGTGTCATTAGACATAAACATTCAACGAGCTGTACACTTAAGATTTGTGCATTTTGCTCTAACTGAATTAAAAACAACTAGGAAAAGTCAGGATGAGATGTCTGTTTTGATTAAAAGTGCAGGAAAAATCGCAGCAATCTCGAGTTGCAGAGGACCCCCAAGACAGCGATCCCGGCCTCCAGGGACATATAGCGCTGACCTCGGGTCTGGAGGGCAGGTCTCCTGTCTCCTTGCACTAGAGCTGTAAAGCCAGCTTGATTCTTCACAGGGTTTAGACCACCTGCTCTCTCTGGGAGCCCCCGGGTACCCTCCAGAAAGAATGTCAAGTGTGGGAAAGGCTCTGCAGGGGGCCACTGTGGTGGCTCTGCCCAGGAGGCCATACCAACAATGGTGGACAAAAGCCCCCTCCAGAGGTGAAGGTTGGCCACTCAGGGTTGGCAGTGCACTTCAGCTCAGAGAGGCCGGCCAGTGGAGAACCTGTTGGATGCTGGACTGGCCATGGCCAGCCCCGAGGCCCCTTCCCTCCCCCAGACCCACCTGCTCATCTCTTTCCTCCACCCTGACAAAAGCAAAAACGGAGGCCTCTCTCAACTTCCAATTAGTTTTTCAGATGAAATAATGACCCCTGGAACCCACTGCTCCTTGTGCTTTTCGAAGGGAATGCAATTATAAAGGGAAAAAACCATGGTGGCGACAATCCCTGAACTTTATCGCTAATGGCATCATGAAAGACTTCACCCCTCCCTACAGAGGGGCTGGGAGCTTCTTGTTCCCATGGGGGCCTGCTTTTTTTTTCCCCTAAAGAAATGCTCTAATCAATGGAGGACTTGTCACTTTTAACGATAATCCCTTTTGTTTGTATTAACTTCAAGTTCACAAAGAGGTTTCCCATCCATTGCTCCATTTGCTCCCTCCCACAGTCCCCTGGAGAAAGGCGGTGCAGGGCTGGCCTCGCTGGCCTCATGGAGGTTTGGGAGGTCAGGCACCCCTCCTGGGTCCCACCCCACCACCATGTGGTGGGGGAGGCGGGGGGGGGGGGTGGGGGGGGTGGGGGGGGGGTTGGGTGCGGCTGGGAACTGAATCCTGATTCCAGGACAGGGCTCTTGTGTGGTTTTAAGACTTCAGGTGCCACAGTAAATTCAAGCTGGGGAATCGAGTGAATTCAACAAACGGCGTGGACATAGTACAGACTGCTCACTGTGCTCCTCCCAACACACAGGAAGGAACGGTGAGGACCATATCTACGCTGATCCAACACTGAGTCAATGAGAAGGGCCGGGCACTTTGGTTGTTTGGGGCATGACCTCATTTAATCCTTATAAAGCCCTTAGAGGGACTATCCCCATTTTTACTGATGGGAAACTTTACCCTGAGGGGTAAGGAGGGGAACAGGAGAAAACCAAGCCCACGTGGTAGTTAAAGCAGTTAAAATAGGTTTCATTCAGGATGACTATGATAGGGGGAAAGAGACCTCAATATAGAACTGGGCTCAACTCCGAATACAGTGTGGGAAAGTGGGAATTCATAGCCAAGGGGCAGGGTGGGGGATCGATGGTTGGAAGGAACTTCTGGCTAAACAGACCTGGACCTGTCAGGACCCTTGCTGAAGACAGGCCAGGGTGGTCAGACGTCACCTGAGGGGCAGTAGAAGGTTCCAGCTGAGTTGGAAAGACTTCTGATCAAAATCATTTCCACCCGCCAATTCAATAAGTACTGTAAGAATTACCTGTATTTCAAAAATTATCTAAATGTATTTATGATGTTTCAACCAATAAATTTAGAGGTGAAGACCCAGAGTACGTAACTAGGGGCTAATGAGGGAAGGTGTCAAGCACTGGGCCAAGCACTCCAGATGCACGAAGCTCCTTTAGTTATACAATGTGGGCAAGTTATTATCTCTCATCCACAGAAGAGGCTTAGAGAACTGCAGCCACTGCCCACATCCCTCAGCCTCAACCATCCTACCAAGTGGTGACAGCAGGCTTGCCTGACACCCGAGTCTATCCATGAACACCACTATTCACTATGACTTCTCTACATGGTATTATACGCCCAGGTGATGGCAGTCCCCGCACAACTTCAAAAGGGGCATTCCTGAGACAGGTGTGTCTAAGAATACTCATGCGGTCAGCCTCCTTTTAAGACAATTCCTTCCCTTCCCCACTTCATGCCAAGCCCAAACTCTCAAGGCAAAAGCAGAAGGGTCTTCAGATACCAACAGGACTCCTTTGCAGACAGAGGGTGCCCCCCGCTGCAGAAGAAAGGATGCTTGCTTTTCCAGGCAATTTGCAGTCCTACTGGGCAAGAGGCAAGAAGGAGCCATGGAAAAAGGCCTGGAGAAAGACCATGGCCCCGTGTCAGCAGTACTTCCTAAGTCCTCCTGTTATGTGCCCCGAAGCCCTAGAACAAACTCTCAGTCAAGCCTCTGTTTCTGTTATTCTCTTTATTCCAAAACAGATTAATTACAAATTTCAACTTTTCAAATGCAACACCTGGCAGCTAAGTTAGGATTATTCACAGCATCTGGCGAGGGCACCATGCCGAGAAATCGGAGTATCAGGGCTCACAGGTATCCACTCCATGTTGGGGGGAGAGAAAAACAACAAGCCAAAGTATAACCACAATTTCGACCTTTTCCTGTTTAAATAAAGTTTCTTCATTCCTCTTTACAAACTGTGAATTTTTCTTGACTCCTTTTCTTGATACTCATTTCGGCTTTCAGCACTTCCCTCCTTTTTCTGGCACTAGTGTGCTGTTCTGAAAGAAAATGGGGGCAAACACGGAATTACTCAAGGTTTCAATTCAGTTACAGTACCTAACTTGTGACAACAGAGGGACCAAGGTCCTCTGCCTTTAGTAAGGCCCCACTTATATAGGAGTAATCATTTATCTATTAATTCTATTTATTTATGCCCCATCTCATTTCACAAGCAGTTGTGAGACAGCTGGTTCTAACTACAGCTGATGACAACGTAAATAAAAAACAATGACACAAACCTGACAACTAAGAAAGTGGCAAATGGAGCTCTGAGATGAGGGAATTCCAGGCACACCTCTCACAGTGCAAGGCCAAAAAGACAGTGTAAATTTCAAGTAGGGGAAGAAAAAGGAAAGCCTGAAGAATGTTCGTCTTTAATCTCCCAGACTCTGGGTCTGCTAAGCAGCGCAGGGCCTTTGCGAGCTTGTAAGATGGCATTCTAGCCGTTCAGTACAGAAACCTGCACCACACTCCCGCCATGAACGGCTGCTGTTGAGTGTCTGCCAACGGTCAGCCTCAGCATCTAAACCAAGAAGGCATCTGAAAAATGGGACTCAGCTCCCAGAAAAATTTTAAGAGGGGACAAAAACCTTTCAATCTCTTTATTCCTTCTTTCCCCACGGCTGCCCTTCCCTAGACTCGAAGAACGACGGGGAAACACAGGAACGAAAATGACAATCCAGACGGCCACTGTGCACCCAGGAGGACAAAGCAGCAAAAGAGTGTTTTGGCAGCTCTGGCAAGCACAGCACTGCCACACACGCCGTCCCGAGTGGGCCGTTACACCCAGTGGTGAGGGCTGACGTGACGGCACCATGGTCTTACAGGACGTCAGGCTCCAAGCCAGTGCGTCAGTAGTGCTGGGGGACATACACAGGCACAGGACTAACCCTGAGGGCTGAAGGGAGTGCCCTAATTCCCTGCCGACATCCAGAGGTTCCCAGGTACACTGAAATGTGTGTGCTCTGAAATGTCTGTGTGGAAAGGACAGCAAGCGTGTGAAGGAAGAAGAGCTGAAAGGGGAGAGGCTCACAAGCCGCCATCTTGGCTAAGAAGTTACACCCTCTGCCGAGCCTCATCAAATCAACGTCTGTCCTCGGATCAAAAGCGGAGACTTTCCTTTAAAGTACTAGGTCCCAACCTCTGGAAGTCCCAAACGTCCCCATGATCAAGCAACTTTCCTTTCTCTCAAGCAGTGTGATTTGGGGTAGCAGCAGCGTGAGGGTAGACTATCTAAACAGCAAGAAAAAAAAATCAATCCAGAGTTATTTTAAACAATTAAAGAGCTCAATATTTAGCAGAAAGGACTAGTTCGAAAGCAACATCTCAGGGCAACTCTAATTCAAGACAAAACCAACTGGGTATGTCAGGGAATGGGGGTGGGGACAAGGACTGACTACCCAGGGGAAGTTTCCCGAGTATGGAAATAGGCTATGTCTTGACTGAAGCGGTATTTACATGACTGAATAAATTTGTCCAGATTCACAGATTGTACACAAAAAGAGTGAATTTTACCAGATATAAATTATACCTCAATTAAACCAGCAAAAACAAAACCAAGACAAATGTGCTGAGGATTAGCTATGCCAGCTTATGCTCACACATCAGTGAAAAGACTCTACATCCTATGCTTTTGTTGATCTTTCCGATTTGCAGAGAATTAAAATTAGATGGCTCCGTTGCTTTGGCGGAGAAAGCCACTTCCAAGGCAAGGGACCAGGGAACATAAAAGAAAACTCAAATAGCCCCCCTTCTCTTTGTTGGCCTAGTGCAGGTGTCAACAAACGATGCCACAAGGGCCAAATCCAGCCCACCACCTGTTTTTGTAAATTAAAGTTTAATGGGAGGCACCTGGGTGGCTCAGTCAGTAAGCGAGTGACTCTTGGTTTCGGCTCAGGTCACAATCTCAGGGTCATGGGATCGAGCCCCAAATCGGGCTCCTCGCTCATCATGGAGTCTGCTTGTCCCTCTCCCTCCTCTTCTGCCCCTCCCCCAGCTCGTGCACACGCTCGCTCTCTCTCTCAAATAAATAAAATCTTTTGAAACAATAAAGTTTTGTGTGTTTTTTTTTTTAAAGATTTTATTTATTTATTTGACAGAGATCACAAGTAGGCAGACAGGCAGGCAGAGAGAGAGAGAGAGAGAGAGAGAGAGAGGAGGAAGCAGGCTCTCTGCTGAGCAGAGAGCCCGATGCTGGGCTCGATCCCAGGACCCCGGGGATCATGACCTGAGCCGAAGGCAGAGGCTTTAACCCACTGAGCCACCCAGGTGCCCCGAAACAATAGAGTTTTATTGGAACAGCCATACTCACTTGTTTACACAGTCTACAGCTGCTTTTGAAAAGCAGTGGCGGAGCTGAGCAGCTGCAACAGAGGCCATATGGTCCAAAAAGCCCAAAAATACTATCTTTCCAGAAAACTTCTGCCGATCCCTAGTCCAGATGAGCGGATCAATGAAGCCCTCACTCACTGTCCTTCCCTCCCTTCCCCTTGCCCCCACTTCCATCCTCACCCCAGGATTATACTTAGAAAATGGGTGATCTTTCACTTGACATTTTAGCCACACAGGGAATAGCCCTGAACTACACCCTGAGTTTTAGGAACCAGCATTCTGATTCTGGCTTTGAGTTATGTATCACCTAACCACATTGCTTGGCCCCACCAAAGATCAGTGTTACAAAAAGGCCTAGAAACAGTGACAAGGTGTGCCAGGATTTGCCATGGGACCATTGTTTCATGAATTTAGATGTTCTGAATGGGGTCCCCATTCAAGAAGTCCAAGGTTGCATCTATGTTATCCTCAACTCCACCCTCCTAAAAACACAGAGAAAGGGGCTGCTGTGTATAAAGTACCCCATGGACATAAGGGACGATGGAGTCTAATGTCAACGCCAGGTCAAGTTACCCCATCAGTTGGGCTAACTCAGGGAGCTTTAATTTTTGCCCTGGTCCAGTCATAACCTGGTCCGACAAGTTGGAAAATGGCCCCAGAATTCAGCTATGGGTTGGGGAAGGTGGGGAGGAACGAGTGGGCTGAAAATCTCATAAACGACTGACATGCACGAGGTGGGCAAGATGGGAAAGGGGCCCTACTTCTGGGAGAAGTCCACCCTTCATTTTTACCGTAGTGTCCTATATTTTGCCAATCTACTGCTCTGCTCTGCAGCGATCCTGCCAAAGGAAAGAGGGTTTGAGAATCAAGAAAGGACAGTGGGAAGAGAAATAAGCTTGAGAAAAGAAATAGCAGCATACACCCAACCAGAGCTTCAATGATTTCCCAAGTGGCAGAGTTTGTTCTAGGGCTTACAAAGACAGCAACAGAAGAGTGGGCTCTAACTTTCTGTATAAGCGGTGTGTGTGTGTGTTTGTGTGTGTGTGCACACGCGTGCGCGCACGCGTGCTGGAGAGGGGATGAGAACCATGGTCTCTCTCTTCAGAAAAGGTACATAATTTTAGGATTCCAGATTAGGAACTCCTGCTAAGCAGGCTCTAAATCTACCTCACCTTCCCCTTGATTCTGTTCATCTTGTGTGGGCAACTTCCAGAACAGAGAGAACTCCAGAGTGCAGCCTTTCGGCTCCCTGGTGCCTGGACTGGCTGCTGCCAGGGAACAGGGCTCTGCTTAGAAAAAAACAGCTGAATCCCAGGCTCTTGCTCAGATGGACTGCAGAGCTGCCAAGCGAAGGCTGCTGGAGGGGCAGAGAAATGAAGCAGCTGCCACGGCCAGTGCTAAGGAAAGCTCTGGCAGAACGTGGATGATTCAAGGGAAGTGAGGAAGCACGTCGGGACCAGTCTCCATGGCGAGGCACTCAAGAAGTTCACGATGGAGACTGGAGCAGGGCTGAGCCACAGGGCTCTCCCGCCTGCTCTCCCCGTCTCTGAGAAAGCCTCTCTGATCTGACCAACTTAACTGGCAGCCGCGCTGGAGGGCACATTATTGAGTCCGATTCTTACAGCAAACATCTTGGAGAGGAGAAAGCAGGGCACATCTGAAGCTATTACCTTCCAAAGGTGAAAGCAACTCTGACCTTTTCTTATTGACCTTTATGCGGCTGAAATCACCCAAGTTCTAATAAAGTCAAATCAATGAGAAACACCTACGTGACATTTAAATTGGCCTCGCACCAGGTTCGACAGTCAAGCTGCCAGCAAGCGGCTGCCTCCGCGTTAAGATCTGACCATCTGTGCAAACCTGAGGTTGTCTGGCTGTCAGGGACGTGGTGGAGGCTACTGAGCAGGGCTCCAACTGGGGGGCCTTTTGGAACCTGCAGCAGCTTTGGGGTGGGGGTGGGGGTGGGGGTGGGAAGCGCACGGACCTCACACTGGGGAGGAAAAGCTCCGTGAGTCTGTTAGGGGTGACAGAGGAGTCCCTCCCCGGGGCCTGGGAGGAGGGCAGCAGAGGATTCTGTGTGGCAGGAGAGAACATTTTTATACCAGCCAGCACATGACCAACAATCTTCTGTCCCACGTGTTCTAATCCATTTTAATCTTCATAAAGAAATTATTTTCTTCTCTTATTCTAATGTGTCAGGGCATAAATCACTGTGGTTTTAATATATTTAAAGCTGATCACCAAGGCCCTTTTTGGACTTAAAAGGCGGAATTAAGGTGTCACACTTGCCCCCAAGGATCCAAATCGTTCAGCCACAGTCACAAACCCTTGTTCAAAGAGCTGGGTGAGCAGAGCAGACAAAAATATTTCTAATCCCACTCGGAGTCCCCCGCCCATCCTTAGCCTTACCTCTTGATTGCCTGCTGGGCTAGCATCCGATTGCCAGCCAGAAATGTCACACTGCCCAAGATGGCCAGGTACTTCAAGGTCTGAAACATGTTGAGCTGAGTCCAATAGACATACATGAGCCCCAGCATCGCTGAAGGAACAGACGTCATGACAGCCAGTTAAGTGAAACAGTGACAATGGCCTAGGGCAGAGGACAGTCAGGAACAGTACCTGCTGGATTCTGAAGAAGTCTCTCTTTCTAGACCAGCTGGTTTTATTCCTTATATCTAATGCCAGAAAATTAATAACTCAATATACTTACCTTGGCTACCAAAAAATCCAGAGGTAAAAATCAGACCTCAGCACCTCAGCTACGTTAACTATCTTGTTCCATGTTCCAGCACACATCTGTTTTATCATAGGTTTTACTTTTATTTTTTGTTTTGTTGTTTGGTTTTTTTTTTTTAAACATGACTGTCTTATTATAGTCAGGATTCATTTTACTTTTCAAATTCTGAACAAAAGCATGCAGGATTAAATAAATGGAAAAACTTCCTTTCCATTGCAAAAAATGATTATGGGTATTTTGCCAGTGTGACTAGAAGGGAGGCGAGGAGTACTAGGGAGGGTTGGTGAAAAGGGCTCAGGTCCGGGCACTGGGAGCCTTGGGTTCAAGTCCAGGCTCTGCTCTTCCCAGCCACCTCCATTTCTCTGAGCCAACATTCTCTCACTTGTCAAACAGGGATCATAATTCCTGCCCTAGGCACCCCCATCACGGTTGTGATGAAAATCAAATGAGGGAATGTGCACAAAAAGTTCTCTGGCAAAGAAAGTCACGCTTCTAAACAAATTTATATTCAGGTTTTGTTCTCAGTCTGACTCAGGAGGGCTATCACTCAAATCCAGTAACTGGGCTGGAGAGAAAGGTCACCCTGTCAATTTTGCCCAGAAGGATGACGGATGAACTACAGCAGGGGTTCTTAACCATCTCTGAGGTCATGAACCACTGTGAGAATCTGACCGAAGTTACAGACTCCCTCTTTCCCCAGAAAAACACAGACACATCTGTGGAGCCCCACAGACTCTGCACACAATCGACAAACACAGGATTACTCCTCAAAGAATCAACAAAATCAGAAAAGAATACTGAAGTCTCAGGGCGCCTGGGTGGCTTATTCGGTTAAGCATCTGCCTTTGGCTCAGGTCATGATCCCAGGGTCCCAGGATCGAGTCCAGGGTCCTGGGATTGAGCCCCGCATCAGGCTCCCTGCTTAGCAGGAGAGTCTGCTTCTCCCTCTCCCCCTGCTTGTGTGTGCTCTATCTCAAAAAAATCTTTAAAAAAAAAAAAAGGATATTGAAGTCTCAGTGAAATGCAAGGCACCACAGACCCAAGAGGGTCAAACGTCTCTGAAATGCTTAGCTGATTTGTGAATTTATTGTCTTGTTATGTTTAGGTATGGAGTTCTCAAGAGAACAATGCAGAACAGTGTGTCCAATTGTGGAAGAAACTGTTTTCTATTACTGTCCAGACGCAGCCGCCAGCAAATGTGAAGATCGATATGGTGGGGGAAAGATAACCTTTGGAAACTGCATTAACGCTCGTCATCCAGGAAGATGGCTCAATGTAAAGATACGATAAGTGAGTAATCTCTGGAAATGAACAGGGCTATTAAGTAGGGGTAAATGGCCAGCCAACGGCAGCCTAGCACAATGAAACCCAATATAATGACAGCTGTTCTAAGCTGATGGACCAAACAGGTTTATCATCATATCAATTGTCCTAAAAGGCCAGGAGGAAGAGGGAAATGTTATGCTATTAAGTCATTATAGTTAATAGGCTGTGGGTCTACTTAACAGGGCTTTCGTGTGGGCAGGCGAAATGTCAGAGGAGGTTAAATGGAATTAGCAGCCGGGGGTGCTTACCAGCATGTCCCAGGTGAAAGATGATTGTGCTTGGAGCAAAAGTGAAGTTGGAGACATTGGCACCAATCCGGATCCACTGAACGATGGGGAGAAATAAATTAAAAAGACATTAGGACTTCAAACAGAAGGCAACACATGCCAGTCAATGCTAATCCGATGAACAGCCCCAAGGGCTTAAAAGTTCGTCCACACTTGAAGGACAGAAAATTTTTCCAAGTGACAACCAGACTATTGTAAGGCCTCAGGAAAAAATTGTTCCCTTTCCTCTTTAGAAAGGCATTCCAACACCTGCTTTCAAATGTGCATGGGTAACTCACACCTGAACATCCTTTACAATGACAGCAAACTTTTCTATTTTAAAGCAGGTGAGACCACGAGGCCGAAAGGTCAGAGACTGCATTTATGATGAAGTCACTGGCACTTAGCCTAATTCCTCTAAATAGGGGTAAGATAAGCCCCCTGGCAGCTGGCCGGGTGCACGCTCTTGCTCCGGGTTCTGTGCCTTTTGGAATTCTGATCACTCAAATATGAGAACAGGTGCTACCCAATGTCAGGATGCTGAAAGATCATGCCAAGCCTTCCAGATTTAGACTGACCAATAATTCCTCTACTGAAATCGATGAATGAATTAGGAACACAGGCAAGTAACCACACAAAAGTAAGAGCTAATGAATTTTCCATATAGTTCTCAATATTCTCTGAACTTTGAGGATATGCATCTTATAATTTTTAAAGAGAAACAAAGAAAAAAATTGGTAAAAAAAAAAATTTAAACAGTATATTAAAGTATAAAAATTTCCTTCCTATTTACTCCCTAAAAGGTCCTCTCCTGGGAGGTGACCGAGACTAACAGATAATGCCTTTTTTAAGGTTTTACATCAAGAGGATCATACAAACATACTATGCTACCCCTGACCTGCTTCACTCAGTGAGATATCATGGCAATCTTATATCAGCATGTAAATCTATCCATTCTTTTAATAAATTTGCATATTATCCCATTATATGATGGAAAATAATTTATTTAATACTAGTTTTGTATGCGGGTTGCTTACTTGTTTATAGTTTTAGGCTCCAAATGCTGAAATCCACAGCCTCTGGACCCTGTTTTTATGCAGCTATCAGCATTGGGCCTTGCTTTTTTCAGACTTGACCTCATCTGAACACTCCTACAGAGCATCCCAGTCTAGGTACTTTTATCATTTTTAGTGGCTGTTAGGTACTTTCTCATGCCCCCCCCCCCCCCCCCCCTACTGGATCAGTTTATTTGGCTGCTCCCCCACAGTGGGGAATTTTAGTTATTCTAAAATTTTTTGACCAACGGTTCAGGTCACAGCTGCTGGACCCCTCTGGAGCTCTGCTGAGGCCAGAGCACAAAGCTTCCTTTAGAACGGCTACATCTGCTGAGTCTGGCACCAGACACACACTGCCCATGCTAATTACAGCTACTCACCAGAGCAAAGAGCAGGAGCAAGGGCGAGAGGATCAGGGCAGTGAATGTATTGGACACCACCGTGGGGGGCCTCTTCTCAGGCTCTCGGAACAGGTGCTGCCGAAAGAAGACATACCAAGAATGTTTAAGAATGTGCCCTTCCCAGCAGGGGCTGCCACGTAGACCAGGGACCAAAATGCCAATGACACTCAAGCAGAAATGCTTCCCAGAGGCTACACCCTCCTGGCAGTGAGCAGACACCTGGCCTTTTGCCTCTTCACAATGCTGGCTTCTAATCCTAGAGGTCTTCTTCCAAACACACCAGTGCCAGCTCACTACTTGGTCAACCCTCTTTTTCCCCTCAAAGACTCATTGCCATTTAGAGGTTAGAAAATACAACCAATCTAGTGGCATCTGCCTAGTGTCAAAGAGGGTGCCTGTGGGGGGAAGGGGGAGACCTGGGTGGCTTGGTCGGTTAAGCATTTGACTTCAGCTTAGGTCATGATCTCAGGGTCCTGGGATCGAGCCCTGTGTTGGGCTCCCCACTTAGCAGGGAGTCTGCTTATCCCTCTGCCCTTCCCCACACTCATGATCTCTCTCGCTCTCTCTAATAAATTTTTAAAAAAATCTTAAACAAAATAAAACAAGAAGAGGGTGCCCAGGTATATGGGCGGTTTAGGTGACAGATATCCAAGGCAGGACTCTGGATTTCATAATGCTTCTGGGTTCCCAGGGTGGCACTCATATGCTGCTGCCCCTTTATAACTTAAAAGAGCCTCACTATGGATGGTTCCAACCATAACTCACCCCTTCTGCATCCAGCCCATGGCACTAAAGAAGCCCTAAATAAACTTTCTCCCCTCCTTGTTCTGTCTGATTTCTTGAATCGAACCAGAAAGCTGGGCAAGCATTGCTCTGATATTTCTTTATTAGTTTGTTTGTCTTCCTGAGAAACTCTACTTGAAGATCTTTGGGAAGCTCATCTAATGTCACCGCAAAAGCAGTGATGGACTGGGAGTCCAGAGACTTCTAATTCAGCCCAAGTAAAGGGGAAAGTTGCTTTACTCTTTGCCTCAATTTCTAGCTGAAAAGTTGCGGATGGGAGGTTGATGACCATCCCAGTTAGAAGGAGGCTGTAAGGGCATCTGACTACACTTGGTAAGCTCTGACACATGCAAATTTAACTTTTTTTCACTTTATTCCAATGCACAGACCTGAGTCTGTCTTTCCTTGCCAATGTCCAGCCAACCCAGCTCCATGATGAGGCAGCCTCACCTGGGAGTCCTGCTCCCAAATTTTCGCCTCAGCTCCCCTTCGCGGCCGCCTATTCCACTCTACAACTCAGCCAGCGCCCTTCATCCTGGTCCTACCTTCTACAATTTCAGTGCATTTTACAATCTTAAGTAATGCTATATCAACATTAGGAGAATTTCAAAAAAGAATCCTACTATGACACTCTTTGGGCCCTTGTCCTTTCACTAGTGACAAAGAAGTAAGTAGTCTGCCTGAAACACTTCAACATTAATTCATATGTGGTATAAACAGTTTCCATGTTACTAGAGTATGATCATTTCTCATGACTGCATAGAGTCCATAGCGCGTCCACCTCCGATTCCTTAACCAGTGCCTCAAACTGCTTTAATGATTACTAGCTTTATTTTGTTTTGTTTATGTTCATTTTGCAAAATGTTTTAGAAACTTTTCAAAGCCTTTCTTTCCTTTTTGGTTACTTTTTTTTTTTTTTTTAAGATTTTATTTATTTGACAGAGAGACACCCAGTGAGAGCAGAAACATAAGCAGGGGGAGTGGGAGAGGGAGAAGCAGGCTTCCCACTGAGCAGGGAGCCCAATATGGGGCTTGATCCCAGGACCCTGGGATCATGACCAGAGCCAAAGGCAGATGCTTAACGACTGAGCCACCCAGGCATGCCTGGTTACCTATTTTGATCCTCACCACAGTCCTGAGCTGAGCTGGGCAGAGATGCTAACTATGTGCAGGGACAGTGAATCTCTGGGGAAAGGACTGCCTGGGAAAGGAAAGCCCTGTCCTCCCACCCAGGTGAGTTTTCCACCGAGAGGCCCCAGTAGCCCTGATTTCTGCAGGAGCAGAGGAAGAAAGCCAAACCCACCTGTGCTGTAGCTCTCAAGCAGCTAGCTTAAGACTGAATCTTCTGGATGCTTAGGAAACACAGCCTCTGATTTTTGTGTCCAGCTATCTGCTTTCAGGGAGGTGGACACTGGGCTCTGAGCCTGTTTCTTCAAGCTCTAGGATGGGACTGTATTTGTCCTAATTCATGGAATGGCAAAGCCCACACTAAAATATCGTATGAATAGGCTAAAGAAGCAGCCAGAGCCACAGCCCAGGCGTTTACTGCCCATTTCACGTTTCCCTTCCGTGTTCAGTGCAGCAGCCCTTAGGTTTCTTATACCTGAATTTCCTGTTTGGGGGTGAAAAGGTTCTTGGACAGGACAGTCGATGGAGCATCTTCTTCAGGGAACTTGATGACCACGTCAGCCTAAAAAAAACAAGGGCAGTTTTGAAACTGGGCAGGGAAGGGGTTGGAATTCGACACCGGGGTAGCACCGCTAACTCACATCCGGGACCATCACTGAAAACAGCTACAAGCGGTTCAATCACTTCTGATCCGTTAGCTGACAAATTAGGGCAGTAAAAATTTCAAGAACAAAACAAGTATTTGTTGAAATACTTTTTAGAGCAAGATTTCCAATTTTCTACTGGTCTGGTGACCCCACAGAGCTGCTTAATACAAAAATCCCAGCTGGTATTCAGGCTGTTACAGTTGCAATCAGAAACTGCTTGGTGTCCCTGGGAAGTGTGATTTAGTCTCAGGGAAAAAAAAAAAGTGCTCTTATACAAAAAACAGCCCAAAGTTCAGGAGAAAAAAAAAAAATCTCTGACTACAACACAGAGATGTGGCTGCCCCCTCGACTTGCAGAGGGAGTGCCCACCATTCACAGCCTGTGGATTGGCCTCTGCTACTTTTCCAACCTCCTCCAGGCTCAGGTACTCCAGCAAAATGGACCCACTCAGGTCTCACCGAAAGCACCTTCTGCAGGCTGTTCCCCAACAACCATTGCACAGCCCCCAGATACTATTCTGATAAACCCTGCAATTCTTCAGCCCCTAGCTCAAGTGTGGTCTTTCAAGTTTGTCTCTCATCACACCAAGCAAAGGTAAGCTACGCATTAAGAAGCTATATGTAAACTGTACACAGCAGGCAAACGTTGGTTCATAGTTTACGAGTATCTTGCATATTCTAGAACTCACTATCCCAAACCATCCTCAATTATTACAATTCAAGTCTTACCCTCTCCCACTCCACCGTGAGGCTGTACCATATCTCAAAGACTGGGGCCTTCATCTCTTACATCTATGGATTCCCCCATAGCATTTTGCTATAAAATGAAAACCTCCTTCAAGTGTAGTTTGTCTAGAAATTCGCTAGGACCCACAAGGGCAAATTTAGGCTCCATGAACTCACTCAGTCACTACTTATGGAGCACACCCTAAGTGCTGGGCCACGTGCATACCCCTAAGACTTCTAGTAGAAAACAGCATGGCTCCTCACCTCACCAGGCCCATTTATTGCCCTGCACAGGCGAGGCTAGGGGAAAAGAACGGTTTCTGTGGAGGGGCACAGCCACCCTTGCCTAGGTCAAGGAGCATCTGGGCACATACCACATTCCAAAGGATTGGGTTCTTCAAAGTGGCATCTCCGATGATCAGATAGAGAGTGTAGGTGCCGGACGCGGAGTCAAATTCGATCTTTCTCTCAGAGGTATCCAGTTCAAACTTGTACACATTCTTGCTGTCCGGCTCAGCAACAAACACAACTTCTTGGCCAGTCTTCTGGTTATGGAGTCGGACAAATGTCTGGATGGAAGAGTACCACAATCTTTAATCTGATCATCTCAAAACTCCCTCTGTGCCCAACACCGAATGGACAAAGCAACAGACTGTTGGCTCTTTTGTCACAGTGGGAGCTCTGGGATCTGCCAGACCTGCCCAAGCAAGAGGAAGGAGTGGCCATCCCATTCTCATTACCAGCTCGGAGAGCAGAGCTCACTTTTTGTTAGTGTAAGAAATTTCAATAAGGGGTCCAGCCAATTCTCAACTACTTGGAGGCTGAATGCCCAGTTTGCAGATGATTTAAGCTCTTTGCTGCCACTGCAATTTCTTCTTCCTGCCAGCCTTTTGGCCACTTTGCTGCCCAATTAACTTCTTCACCAGAGGGTGAAAAGAAGGGAAATGAGGTGGAACTGTAAGAGGCCCATTTTCAATTTCCTAGTGCCTCCAGCTAAAGATTTAGTGGAAGAGGCTCAGGGATTGATAGCAAGGCCAAGTTCTAACTGAGTGGAGCAGCCTGGTGTCACAGAGAGAGCCCAGGCTCTGAAGACAGGCAGTTTTGGTTCCACTGCTTATTAGGCGAGCATGTTACTTAACGTCCTTGGGTCTCGAGCTCTTCATCTTTGGTGTATCTGTGTCAAGATTCACAATGATGAATGCGAAGCATTTAGTGCCGGGCCTGGTAGAATGCTAGCGAGTCAACAAACAGTAGATGAAATTCTCATCAGTGCGATGGTATAAGTCTAATCACCTTATCCTGCCAGTGGCATAAAAAATTAAGGCTTCTGCATATTAGAACTGCAGCAAGATTGAACACCCACGCAGAGCTTTTCTCTCAGGTGTTTTAAAATAAAGAACTGAACAAGAAAGGTAGATTGGTTCCATTTAACAGATCATAAGGCATGAGGATTAAATGAGTTGCCATCGTCACAAAATTCAGCGCTGGAAAAAAAATATAAATCTCATGTGTTACTTTACACCTGGGCAACAAAGAACAACCATCAGAGTATTTAGGGGAAAGGCCCAGAGATGTGAGGCATCCTGACAACGGCAGCCTTGGCCAAGAATGGGATTTAGGAGCCCGGATGCCTGATGCTCCTCCTGCTATAGCCAAGGGCAGGCGGCAGCCAGGCTTACCTGCAAAATGCCAGCTCTACCTGGGAGGTCTCTGTGCCATGGTTCCAAAGTAGAATCTTAGGTGAGATAAGTATCCACTTAAAGTTACACTTCCTCACTAACTCTCCCTTTCCCAGCCCTAATCCCACCAATTTAGTCTCGTGATTTCTTCTCCTCATTCTTTCTTCCCTTCTGCCGTTTTGCTGACAAACGTCATTCTGAAAAGGAGCTGGGAAATGCTAAGAGGCTGAAGTGCTTTGAGTCAGTGAGCCATGGCTAAGTGCCCTGACTGAGCTCTCTGGAGCTCTCTGGAGCTGGGGGGGTGGGGGTGAGGGGGACAGAGGAGAGGAGCGGAGAAGTGCCAGGGCAGTGGTCCTGGGGGAAGCCACTCTGGGTCCTGGGCACATGTGTAGCAGCTGTAGCTATAAGAAACAGAAAGCGAGGGTTGTCTGGGTGGCTCAGTCAGTTAAGTGTCTCCCTTTGGCTCAGATCATGATCCCAGGATCAGGCTCCCTGCTCATTGGGGAGTCTTCTTCTCCCTCTGCCTGCAGCTCCCCCTGCTTGTGCTTGTTCTCTGTCTCTTTCTCCCTTTCTCTCTGACAAATAAATAAAATCTTAAAAAAAAAAAAAAACAGCAAAAAAGTTTCCAAGTAAATCCACTTACGTCAGTCATCCACTTTGAAACTATCTCTCGGCATGAACTTGAATCTGCTAGCTCTGCTCAAGTATCCCTACAAAGCACCTAAACCAAGGTCCCCAGGTCCCATGCTTTCCCATCTTTCAGCAAAATATTTACCCGAATTTCCCTTCATAATCCTGCCACGGATGGGGTAGGGCCAAGAGCAGTTATTCTTAATCAAGGGGGATGACAAGAGGTTGGGGAGAAGGTGTCTGAGAAGACAAGGGGCCATATCAGATTCTCTGGGGAAAGGGTTATGATTTGAAAATCTTTTAAATAATAATCATTATTTTACATATGGAAAACAAAAATGAAAGAGGTTGCTTTCATAATACAAAGTAGGCACAAATTTAAAAAGGGCCATTCTTCAGATTTCCACAAACTCTGCTGCGGTCAGAACAAAACGCTTTGGCCTACTGCCTAGGTTTTCCTTTTTCAAAATTATTTCAATCTGTTTCGTTTTGTTTTCCCCTAGAAAGAAAAAAGCCCCAAATAAGTGCTAATCTGCTTTAAATATATCTTCTCGATACCAATTGATCTTTTTTTTTTTTTTTAAGGTTTTATTTGACAGAGAGATAAAGAGCACAAGAAGGCAGAGTGGCAGGCAGGGGGAGAAGGAGAAGCAGGCTCTCCACTGAGCAGGGAACCCGATGCAGGGCCCGATCCCAGGACCCTGGCTCATGACCCGAGCCAAAGGCAGCTGTTTAACCAACTGGCCACCCAGGTGCCCCAGCAGTTGATCTTTTAAAAAGAACGTGTCTTCCACATTCAGGGTTACAGCCAGTACACGAGGGGGCAGTGTCATGTGGGAGAATGTGATGTCCCATCAGGATCCACAGTGAAGACCCAGAAGCAGGAACGTGGAGTGTATACGCCACACCAGCAAGTCTGGCACGCGTTAATGGCACAGACCAACGGAAGCGCCTGGGCTTTGTCCTGACCTGGTGAGGGGTGAGTTCAGCACCGGTGTTCACATCTACCAGCTGGAAGAACAAAGCGAAGTTCTGGTGGCTATCTGCGATGAATGTGCCCTTGGCTTTCGCTGGGTAGGTCACCCTGAAAGAGACATGTACACGGCAAGTCTTCAGAGAGAATCTGCAAATATCTGAGAACGGAATAAAGAAGACAAACGGCGCTTCACTGCCTAGTCCTCCCTCTCCCACTGGAACACTTTCCTGCTGTGGACAGACAGGAGGAGAGAAGCTGTCTGTGGCCGGAGGGCAAACCGCACTGAGAGAGCCAGGACGAGAAAAGCACAAAATAAACTCTCCCTGGGCTCTGGGGCAAGGCTATGCAGACACTCCAGGCTTTCACTTCAAGGACCTAAGGATGTCAGCTGCACCACGTCAGGCACCAGCGGGGCACACGCATGCACGCAAGTGGAGTGGAAAGCCCCGGGTGGACAAGGCCGCGACTGCCAAGAGAAGTCATCGCGGCATTGATGTCGGCAGTTACATGCGAGCGAGGTCGGGACGTGAGGGGATAGGAGGCGCAAAACAAGAAGGGCACTCATTCTTTTTCTTTCTTTTTTTTTTTTTTTGAATGCTGTATTTTTTCCTGGACACGGTTTCAATGTATTTTTCCTGCCTGAAATTGGATTTTTTAAAGAGTCATTTTCTCAAAAGGCAGACCTGATGAAAAAACTTTTCACAGCTCCCTCCTGGGATAGTAGGGGAAGATGGCCACGGGAAAAACAAGGTTTTACACTTAGGCTTTCTATTTACTTATTAGTAAAACCAACGCTTCACCCATGTAGAGAATTTAACTTTGCAAAGCACTCTCACAGATCTTATGTCAGTGGATTCTCAACAGTGCTCTCATCGTCAATGTCACTGAAAACTAAGCTAGAGAGAGAAAGGCCCAGCTCGCTCATAGGACTTAGGAGTGAATGCTTAGCTTCTAGGCTCTGGCTAACATCTCTGGTCTTCATAATGGCCTAGAGGGTTCACCTTCCTTCCACCTAGCTGAGTAAAGCTGGGGTCTGAACTAACCCAGAGGTCTAGATAGGCCCCCCAAAAACCCAAGGATCTGGGAGAGGGCTGATAAAGAGTGGCTTCATACAGTGCTCTGCCCCCGTGATCAACTGCCAACAGCTACCTAGAAGTTTGTGTTAGAAAAAAGATTCTGGGGCGCCTGGGTGGCTCAGTGGGTTAAGCCTCTGCCTTCGGCTCAGGTCATGGTCTCAGGGTCCTGGGATCGAGCCCCGCACTGGGCTCTCTGCTCAGCAGGGAGCCTTTTTTTCTCTCTGCCTGCCTCTCTGCCTACTTAGTGATCTCTCTCTCTCTGCCCTCTGTTAAATAAATAAATAAAATCTTCAAAAAAAAAAAAATTTAAAAAAAGATTCTGAGCACAGCGGGGGCAAATGCTATGACTGATCAGTGATGCCATCCACGAACTTGAGAAAGGAAATCACGGCCCCAGAACTAGTTATCTGCCATCTCAATTAGAAGGACCTCTGAGGTCTTCAACCAATTTCAGACCCACCGTGGGTCAAAGAGAATTGTCAGGAGGCCATTAAAAACCAATTCAGGACTATGAAGATAAAGTCTTTAAAAAAAAATGTCATCAGAACTAAATAATGTGCTTGGTAGCAGAGCTGACTTGGACTCAGACACTCCCCATTCCTTTGCGGACGGACTGCCCATATAGATACCACCCCCCACCCCCACCCCCCGCGATCTGCCAGGATGCTGCCTGGCACGGTGCCAGCAAAACTGGAGCCTCTGCAGCTACAGGTGCAAGCTGGGTCACTGCTGACACAGGAATAGGGTTCCGTGCCTGGGCGCGCTCCTGTCAGCGCAAGCCCGAGCTCCCCCTGTGCCAAGAAGGTGCCCCACCTACCGGGTGGTTTTGGGTGCAATGCTCTGATCCTTGTCCACGGTGGAGAGATCAACATTCGTGATGCCAACTTCAGTGGAGATCTTGACTCGGAGCTAGAGTGAGACATACAAGAAAATCAACAGGAATTAACAGGCATATCCAAATTTTCCTCACAAAGATGATCCTAGGATGGGAGTCTTCAACGATTTTAGTTAAAACTGCCTCAGCCAGGTAGGATTTCCACTTCTCCTACTGCCAAGGCTCAAAAGCGACTCCTTGGTTCTTACCCTTTCTTCCCTTTAGGGAAGAGGAAATGAAAACCGATTTTTTCATGTGTCCTTTAAAATAAATAAGGGGGAAAACCTGTAAGCAGTAACCTTCAAATAATTTAAATCAACAAGTACTCAATTCCCAGGACGGCTACTGTTTGCTACGTGGAAGACTTTTTATACACGGACTCTGTAACAACGATTTCATTTAATCCTCACAACTATCTAAGGCAGTGCTATTTGAGGTCAGGAACTTGAAGATGAAAAAGATGAAGCCACTCACTTGAGTTTAGCTGGCTAACCTTGTATTCAAGCTCAGGCACTCTGACTCAGCGTCCATGCTCTTAAGCACCTTGCCATCCAACTTCCCAGGAACGCTTAACTCTACGCCAGGCAGTACTGGAGGTCTGCCCACGAAGCCCTACGACACCACGGCTGTCATCTGCACTGTTCGCCAGGGACTTCTGGTTTTCCCCTCTGAGCACAAGGCAGAGTCGTACTTCCCAGACCGCTGGAGTCAGGTGTGGCCACGTGACTTGCTTTGGGCAGTGAAACGTGAGCCCCTCAACGGAAGCTTTAAAAGTCAGTGTGTGATTCTCTCCTTTTCTCCGACATGGACATAGACAATGTGCAGAGAGAGGTTTGCTCCTTCAGCCTGGGTCCTGGAGGAAGGAGAGCCTGAAGGCGGACCTCCAGCTGACACACTAAGGAACCTAGCACGGCGAAAAAACAAACTTCTGCTGTTCTAAGCTACAGAGACTTGGAGTTTGATAGCACAAACCAGTCCATCTTGACTGTTAGTGTTTGAATTCTATATGTGCCCTATAAAACATGTTCACGAAGAGGAGCGAGCCAACACAATAAACAGGAACTTCTAAAAAAATAGCTTAAGTGTATAAAATTCCAAGAGGCAGAAAACATTCTGAAAGTCTATTCATGGGAAATTTTTTATCTAAAATCTAAGTTTTAATGTGCAAATTACAAAAACCCAAGGCACTTCTTATGTGCAAACATACCCATAAGACTTCCAAATATTTGATAAGCTTGAATGTAATGCTTAGGAAATCCTTGCCAAATCCACTGGTTTATAGTCTAAGTCAAGATCAAGGAACAGAGACAGAGGACTGGGCAAATAATTGAAGGACGGCTTTGGCATTTCGCTAAAATGCATTATCAAGGTGTGACAGCCTCAAATCAAGGACTAAGAAGAAAAATTAAAAAGGGATAAAGATAACTACCAAGCAATTCCTTTTAACAGCTTCCTTCCCACCTCCGTAATAACCATTTTGGGACAACGGCCTCAATTATCAGATCGAATAGAGGTATTCTGTTTTACTTAAAAAACAACAACAGGGAGCGCCTGGGTGGCTCAGTGGGTTAAAGCCTCTGCCTTCAGCTCACATCATGATCCCTGCATCAGGCTCTCTGCTCAGTGGGGAGCCTGCTTCCTCCTCTCTCTGACTGCTTCTCTGCCTACTTGTAATCTCTGTCAAATAAATAAATAAAATCTTTAAAAAAGAAAAAAAAAACAACAAAAAACCCTGAAATGTAAAAGAGTTATTACCAGAAGCTGTAAGGATGATTATTACCTCCTACTTTTGCATATACAGCCATCTATTGGCAGAATTCTATCCAGCAGCACTGCCTGTCACTGAGTCTAGGCAACTGGGTGAATCATGGTGGTAGGGAAGGGAAATAGATGGCCTTCAAGTTGAATAAGCCCCCAAAGAAGAGCTAGGTGGCCTCTCTTTTGGCTCTTTGGGCTCTGTGCTGAGCAAACAGCTTCATGACTCAAGAGAGGGCTCAGAACCAGAGCAAACTCTGCTATATAAACCCAGAGTGGAGAGACACTGACATCATCTGAAGGAAAAAACTAGAATGGAAGGCTCAAGCAAAGAAGCAGCCCAAGAGCTGTGGTCAGGCTACTGACGTCCAGCAAGAGCCCACTAACAGCACTTTCCCGACATCCCCTAAGGGCATCTGGAGCACCCGGGTGCAGGGGATTTACAGGGATGGCAAGATGCACTTCCTGTCCTACAGGGAAACACAGATGCAAAGCTGAACTTTAACAAACCAGGATGCTGCCTTTTTTTTTTTTTTTAAAGATTTTATTTCTCTATTTGTCAGAGAGAGAGAGAGCATGCACAAGCAGGCAGAGGCAGAGAGAAGCAGGCTCCCTGCCAAGCAAGGAGACCGATGTGGGACTCGATCCCAGAACCCTGGGATCATGACCTGAGCCGAAGACAGTGGGTTAACTGACTGAGCCACCCAGGCGTCCCCAGGCTGCTGCTTTAATGGAGGGATGTTCCAAGTGCTACCAAAGCACAGGAGAAGAAACTGTGATCTCAGTCAGCCTGCGGGTGGCCCTGGGTCAGGCAGCAAGAAAGGAGCCTGGCAATATTCCACGCTATCGAAACAATCTGTCTTCACAGTTAACTATTCTGCAGTCTTCACCAACGTTAACCAGCTAATTCCTTCTTCACTTCTTTGACTCAGTCTCTAATGCCTTACTCATTTAATTTGTAAATGTGATCTTAAAATCACTGTTCCACCTAAATGTCCATAAACAGAAGACTAGTTACATGAATACACTATGAATCACCACGGAATAATTTAAAAAGCCAAGGTAGATGTCTATGGACAGATAGAGATATTATCACCTACTTTAGAATACATAGCCATCCACTGACAGCACTGTCTGTCATGGAGTCCAGACAACTGGGTGAATTATGGCAGGGGAGTGGCAGAGGGCTGGGGGCGGGGTGGGGGGAGTGGGGGTTGGTGTTGAGGGTGGGGAGGCCATCAAGTTGAAAAGACCCCAGAGAAGAAAGCTGGGAGCCTCTACTTTGTGATAAATACAGCGGTTTATAGAATAATCCCTTTTTGTGTAAACAAGAAAGGATATGCACATTCATTAATAAACGCATCCTTCTTTTTCTTAAAATGTACATAGTTAACTGTTAAGATTCCCCTGAGAAGAGGAGCTGGACTGAAGGGATGAGAAGGCTCTTACATTTCATTATATACCTTTTTGCACTTTGAATTTTTTTAAACTACATGCATATTTTATTCCTTTTTTCTTTGAAAAAACATGGATTATCTGAGCAATGAGACTGTGTGCCCTTTACTTTCTTCTTTATAAACATTTTGTATTAAAAAGCAACACCCCATAAATATGATTTTAAAAATAATACTCTTCCTGGGGCGCCTGGGTGGCTCAGTGGGTTAAAGCCTCTGCCTTCGGCTCAAGTCACGATCCCAGGGTCCTGGGATCGAGCCCCGCATCGGGCTCTCTGCTCAGTAGGGAGCCTGCTTCCTCCTCTCTCTCTGCCTGCCTCTCTGCCTACTTGTCATCTCTGTCTCTCAAATAAATAAAAATCTTTAAAAAAAATAAATAAAATACTCTTCCTTTCTGTAGATGGGTATATGGAGACAGATGTTAAAAGATTTGGGTAAGGCTCCGAATGTATCCTCATTATAACGACAGAAAAGCCATCAACTTTCCGGGTTTTTACTTAGAATCCTGACTATATTTCAACAAGAACATGGTCGCTAAGGTCTGCTAATCAACATTCAACTGTGTGTTTGTTCTAAAGACATCATAAGCACTCCCAGACAATACAGACACACGGATGACAAAAGGGCAAATCACAGTGAACTCAAGTCATCTTGGGTTTGCTCTCAGCCCTAATTCTAAAAGGCTCCCTAAATTAAAGGGTTTTTTGTTGCAGAGAAACAACGTAGGGCTATTCTTGAATAGGGAACAGTTTAAAACAAGTCCTTCTGCTTCTAAGATCTTACTACAAATGGGTCTCTGGAAACACTGAAAAGAAAAGCGTTTTTATGCTACTCTTTTAAAGCAAACTGAGAAATAAAAATTATTAACTTTTTCCAAAGATGTGTTATAAAGAATTCAGAGTAGGATCCCGCTGGGTTAGCTGCTTCTTCCTTCACACTAACACTTCAGGATTAGTTTTTACAATAGGAAAGGGACGTGTTTAGCCAATTTAAATGCAGCTAAGCCTGCTTCACACTGAATCATACTAGTGCTTTCCTTGCTGGTTCTGCATCCCACATACACCTCAAAAAATGTTTTAACACCAGGAAATGCAGTCTTTCTGCTGAGAGTAATAACCCCCCAGTTTAGCTCATTACTGTCAAAAATGATGGTGCATTAGGGGCAATTAATGCTAATGACAGCTTCGAAAACCCATGTTTCCCCTGACAGCAAGTCCAATGTCAATGAATGCTATTACAGGCCTTCCACACCAAACCACCGTTAATGTACTCTGACCAATGTCAAGCATCTCACAGGAGAGTAAACAGGACCTGCTGACCTGCTCTGAGGCTCTAAGTGTGATTATTACTGAAATTACAAAGTAACGTTGCATATGTGACAGAGGTCAGAACACACACACATAAAGCTATAACATAACGAAGAAGGAGAGATTTTTTTTTTTCTTTGACAGAGAGAGAGATCACAAGTAGGCAGAGAGGCAGGCAGAGAGAAGGGGAAGCAGGCTCTCCACTGAGCAGAGAGCCCGATGCGGGGCTCGATCCCAGGACCCTGAGATCATGACCTGAGCTGAAGGCAGAGGTTTAACCCGCTGAGCCACCCAGGCGCCCCAAGAAGGAGAGATTTTGTAATGCATACTTCATCACTGGGAAAGAAAGGGACAGCAATGGCCTCAGCTGGGGCTTATCATTGCAAGAATAATAGTTATTAGCCATTTCTGCTATTCTGCACTTAGATAATATTTCTAACAATCACAGAAACACTTGGACAAACACCAGATTTGAAGTTACAAAAAAGCAAGCTGTTACAGTAACCAAGACAGCACAGTATTGGTATAAGGATAAAAATACAGGTTAATGGACTACAACTGCAGGGTGCCTGGGTGGCTCAGTGAGTTAAGCCTCTGCCTTCAGTTCGGGTCATGATCTCAGGGTCCTGGGATCAAGTCCTGCATCGGGCTCTCTGCTCAGCAGGGGTCCTGCTTCCGCCATCTCTCTGCCTGCCTCTCTGCCTACTTGTGATCTGTCAAATAAATAAATAAAATCTTTAAAATTTTTTTTAAAAAAATGGACTACAACTGCAAGCCTAGAAATTAACCCTTGCCTTTATGGTCGAATGATTTTTGATGCCAAGACAATTCAATAGGGAAAGAATGATCTTCAACAGAAGCTGCTGGGATTTCCACATACATAAGAAAGAAGTTAGACCTCGCCCTTACACCACATACAAAAACTCAAAATCAATTAGGAACCTAATATGAGAGCTAAAGTTGCAAGAGGAGTAAATCTTCATAACCTTGGATTAGGCATTGGTTTCTTAGATGTGGCACTTAAACCAGAAGCAATGAAAGAGAAATAAAGAAACTGAACATCGTCAAAATTAAAACAAATCACGTATCTGATAAGAGACCTGTATCCAGAATATATTAGCTCAATAACATAAAAAGACAAACAACATAATAAAAAGAGAAAATAAGTATACAGATTGGAAAGGAAGAAATAAAAAGAAAAAAAAATTTTTAATGGGCAAAGGATATACGAAGATATACAAATGACCAATAAGCATATGAAAAGATGTTCAATATCATTAGCTATCAGGGAAATCCAAATCAAAATTTCAAATGAGAAACCACTTCCTACCCATGTATGATGGCCAGAATGAAAAGAAAAATAACAAGTGTTGGTTAGGATGTAGAGAAACTGGAACTCTTATATATTACTAGTAGAAATGTAAAATGGTGCAAATTCTTTGCAAAACAGTTTGTCAGTTTCTCGAAAAGTTAAACACAGAGTTTATCATATAACCCACCATTCCACTGCTTGGAACACATCTCATAAAACCGAAAACAGAAGTCCTAACAAAAATGTGTATGTGAGGGATGCCTGAGTGGCTCAGTAGGTTAAAGCCTCTGCCTTCAGCTCAGGTCATGATCCCAGGGTCCTGGGATCGAGCCCCACATTGGGCTCTCTGCTCCAGGGGGAGCCTGCTTCCCCCTCTCTCTCTGCCTGCCCCTCTCTGCCTACTTGTGATCTCTGTCAAATAAATAAATAAAATAAAATCTTTTTAAAAAAAAATGTGTACGTGAATGTTCACAGCAGCATTAAGTATAATTGCCAAAAAAGTGGAAAAACTCCAAATGTCCATCAACTGATGAACTGATAAAATGCTATACCTACACGCTAGAATATTACGTGGCCATAAAAGGAATACAGTACTCATACAGGCTACAACATGAATTAACATGAAAAGTATCATGCTAATTAAAAAGGCCAGACACAAAATGCCACATTATATGATACCATTTATATGAAATGTCCCAAATAGGCAAATCATAGAGACAAAAAGTAGACTAGTAATTGTCAGTACTGGAAAGAGGCTATATTGCTATAGAATAAAGAATGTCTACTACAGACATGGGATTGTTTTCTGGGTGATACATGTATTACGGAATTTGATAGTGGTGATGGTTGCAAAACTCTGCAAATTTTCTAAAAAACCCATTGGGGCCCCAGGTGGCTCAATTGGTTAAGTGGCTGACTTTTGGTTTCAGCTCGGGTCACGATCTCAGGGTGGTGGGTTTGAGCCCCGTGTCAGGCTTGGCGTTTAGCACGGAGTCTCCTTGAGATTGTCTCTCCCATAACCTCTGCCTCTTTGCCTGTGTGCACATGCGTGCTCTCTCTCCCTCTCTCTAAAATAAATCTTTAAAGAAAATATATACTAAAAACACTGAATTATATATACTTTAATGGGTATATGAATTATATTTTCAATAAAGCTATTATTTAAAAAAAAAACAAACCCAAGATATTTTATCTAGGATATAAAGCTCACCCTTCAAAGATGAATTACCATAGTTCTAACAGCCCAGGAATGTAGGTAAACGTCTTTATACCACTCCATCCTTTTCTTCTAAAATGGTCTGAGATGGAGACTAAGCACTGAAAAAATAAGGTTTGGTCTCCACTCATAGGGAGTTCCAAGTCCAATGAAAAAGCAACACACATATAAGCAAGCAATGGTAATACAAATCAATACGAACAGTTACTGACAGGATATAAAATACTATAGCAACAAAAATAAACTTGGAAGTATGTTGAAACCCTAAATATAAATATAGGGGGAAAAAACCTTAAAAACCATTAGAAGAAAATATTGGAGATTATCTTTATCGCCTTGGAATAGCATAGGACTTTTTAAAAACACAAGACACACAAACAACCTAGGCAAAACATTTTTAAATTAGGCTTCATTGAAAATAACTTTTGTGCATCAAAAGATGCCATAAACCAACACTGAGGGAAGATATCTGATGCTTTTAACTAAGGGTCAGTTTCCAGAACACCAACAGCCTCCAAAATTCAGTAACAAAAAGACTAACAAACCCAAAGAAAAACAGACAAACGCAGACAACAGTTCACAGAAAAGGAAAACTAAAAGGCCAATAAACACAAGGAAAAAAATGTTCAATCTCATTAGTAACCAACGAAAAACATTAAAACAAGACATCATTATGGAGTGCCCAGCTGGCTCAGTTGGTGAAATGTGGGATTCTTGATCTCAGGGTCATGAGTTCAAGCCCCGCATTAGGGTCAGCCATTACTAAAAAATAAAACTTAAAAAGAAAAAATAGACACTTCTTCATATCCATCAATTTATCAAAAATTCGTAATACCAAAAGGTAGGTAAGAATATGAAAAGAAGAGCAATTTGGCAATACCTAATAAAGCTAGGGGCACTTGGGTAGCTCAGTCGTTAAGCATCTGCCTTCTGCTCAGGTCATGATCACAAAGTCCTGAGATCAATCCCTGCTCCTCCCTCTCCCACTCCCACTGCTTGTATGCCCTCTCTCGCTCTCTCGCTCTCTCTGTGTCAAATAAATAAATATAAATCTTAAAAAACAAAAAAGACTGTAAAGGTAGAAAGAAGAAAAGATTTCAGGAAAAAAAATTTTTAAAAGAAAGGAATGCCTGCCTTTTAATGTGTTTGGTTGCAAATAAGGACCCTTAATGAGGGAAGCTAAAATTCAAAGAATCTAGATTTTAAAGGTTTAAGGTGCACACTACAATAGTTTTCACCCCAATTTTGTGTTAGTGGATGGACTAGGATCAGATGTCTCATGCCTAAAAAAGTCAGACATGAGGTAGAGAAAAGGTAGAGATGAGAGTTCCAGAAAATATCTTCCTTTCCGACAAACTTTAAATATAAGTGTTTAATCTACCTACTTTAAGTAATGCCTCACTTTTGAAAAGGTCAAACTTTTCAGCTGCCTTGTCCTTTCAAGTGTCATTGGAGCCAACTTGAGGAGCTTTCTAAAGGTCAAATCTGGGATAATGTGAGCAACAAAATAAATGATAAAAAAAAAAAGTAAAGGATCATAACCTATAAAGTAAAATAAACTTCCATGAGCCCAAAATGTTATAAATAATTGAAAAATAAATGAAGACAGGGTTGGGAGAGGGATAGCTTTTCCTTACAGCAGAATTCTAATTAATAAATGTATAAAGAATGAAAGAGAAAATCACCTTTTGGCAGTCAACCTATTAATAACAGTTGCAGGCAAGATCACCAGGATATTTGCAGACTCAATTACAAAGCAGAAAACAGCAACTTTATAGAGAGAAACCTAGCAGGCACCACCTTAATCAAGTGATCAAGGTTAACATTTACACCAGCAATGAGACATATCAACATCATGTACTTCCTAAGAAGATGCACTGAGAGGGACAAAGCATCACTTTTGGAGTTTTCTTGCAAAAAAAACAGGTGGCCTGAGTTTAATTTTGAGGAAACTCAAAACCCAAAGTAAGGGACATTCTACAAGCTAAACAGAGGGTACTTCTAAAGTATCAAGGTCATGAAAGAAACTATATTATAACTTAGAGGAGGCAAAAGGGACTTATGACCCTAAGTTGAATCCCAGATTAGAATAGGGACACTGGTAGGATAACTAGTGAAATTTGAATTAAAGTCTATAGATTAGTTAGTAGCATGCATCATGTTAATTTCCTGGGTCTGATAACTATATAAGTTATATAAGACATTAATATTTGGGGAAGCTGGATAAAGGGCATTCTTGATACTACTTTACTTGGTTAAGTCCATTCCCACAAAGCCACAGATAAATGAGGTATAGTTTTCCATCCTTAAAACCTAAAAACTCAGGGCACCTTATGGCTCAGTTGGTTAAGCCTCTGCCTTCGGCTCAGGTCATGGTCTCCGGGTCCTAGGACTGAGCCCCACGTCAGGCTCTCTGCTCAGTAGGAAGTCTGCTCCCTCTGTATGCTCACTCTTTTTTTCTCGTTCTCAAAAATAAATAAATGAAAAATCTTTTTTTAAAGAAGTTTAAAAACATATGTTAAAAAAAAAACGAAAAACTTCATTACTTCACACGGAAATTCTTCATACTGTTTTTGCAACTTAAGACCAAAATTATTTCAAAATGAAAAAGTTTGATTAAAGAAAGAAAAACAAGGGGTGACTGGCTGACTCAGTTGCTGAAGCGTGTGACTCTTGATCGCAGGATCATGAGTTTGAGCCCCATGCTGGGCACAGGATTTACTTAAAAAAATAAAGACTAAAATAAACTTTTAAAAAGAAAAAAAAAAGTGAATGGCAAATGACACCTGAATAGTTAAGAAAAAAGAGTTCTCCCAAAGAGTGTGTATTTAACTATTCAGGAGAGGCACAGGACCACTCCAAGTTTCCCTCACCCAACAGAATGCACAAGAATTAAGTAGATACAGCAAAGACACAGCAAAAGCACTGAGAAAGGACAGCTGAAGGGAGTGATGCCATAACAAAGGCCAGAGCTGGAGCTGCACACAGCCCTGCACAGGCTGCCCATTTACCAGAGCGTGCTAACCAAACTCATACTGGGCAGGGAACCCACCCAAGCACAGGCTGGAAGACCTTGGACAAGTTACTCCACCCCTATGAGCCTCTTCTGTGCAGTGAAGATGGCTTCATCTGTGTCTTAGGGTTGTAGTAAGACAAAAATAATGTAAGCGAAAGCACACAGAACTAGGCTTCTCATGTCATAGGCCTTCAATAAAGGGCTCATACTGATGATTCTAATTAAGAATAAGAAATGGTTGGGGCGCCTGGGTGGCTCAGTGGGTTAAGCCTCCGCCTTCGGCTCAGGTCATGGTCTCAGGATCCCGGGATCGAGCCCCACACTGGGCTCTCTGCTCTGCGGGGAGCCTGCTTCCCCTCTCTCTCTGCCTGCCTCTCTGCCTACTTATGGTCTCGCTCTCTTTGTCAAATAAACAGAGAAAAGAAAAAGAAATGGTTAAATCATATCCCATAGTTTAAGAAAGTAGAAAAACATGTAATTCATCCTAAATAAACTTCTACGGAAAAGGTTAAAATGAAAGCCACAGTGCCTGAAGGGGTATATATACTCCAATTAGCTAGGAAAACCACTAATGTGAAATTCCTCACTCCCCAAGCATCTGATAAATGAGGCGTAGTTTGCCATCCTTAGAACCACTTTGGATCTTTGGATCTTCAACACGACTACCGTTAGCTAAATATGTGAAACACAATTCATTATGAAACTTACTGATTTTCGGGCAACCCTCTAGGGTCCCCTCCCTCCTCAGGAGCTTTGTACTATCACTTTAGTATCACTCAATAAACTTGTGCTGCCCACCCCAAAAAAAAAAAGAAAAGAAAGAAAGAAACTTACTGATTCTCTTTTGTATTTTACCCAGAGAGCCTCATTACAGTATGTCCCTGGGTGCTTTTCATCACCTAATTAGCATCAGGCACTTTTCTAAATCTATCAAGACCTACCACACAAAATATCATAGTAAGAATATTTATGTCTCAGTGAAATTATAGGTGATTTTTATTTTTTCTACCTCCTAAATTTTATGTGAGATACTAAATCATACCAGAAAATGAATAATTTACAAATAAAACTCACTATGATCAAGTTCTTGGTGAAGCGTAGTTTAAACTTACTCTTCTCTTAACATATTCACATTAACTTGGCTGTAAAATGAAGTCAATATACCAGACGATTAATCCTGTGTGCCTACTTGGTCATTTCCTTTGATTTAATGGGGATAACAAGAAAAGCACTTACCTCGACACTATTTGCAATATAACGGTTGTCACCTTCAACTTTGACAGAGAAGTCATAATAACCACTGGAAAATTTGACATTCATGAAGTTTAGTTCAAAAACATCCCTGTTAAGAATGACAGCGGGGTTAGAGAGAACTCACATAGCAAAGTCATGAATGTAACAAATTGGCCGCACGTGGCCCTCCTTGAGACAAGCCAGGGTTATGCCACGTCTTCTCTTTAAATTTCCCACCCAGCTGGGCCACCTCCTGCTCAAGCACAGATTATGCTGTGGGCAAAACTTCAGAGAGATCTAAAATGACCTCCTCCTTCTAGTCTCTGAAGTCTTCTTTCCTTTGTTTCCTCCTCTCCACTCCTAAAATCCCACCCCCTCGGGTAGGCTTCCACAATTAAATGCAAAACAGTCTACAGTATGATCCCTATTATGTTTAAAAAAGAGACAGCGAGAGAGTAGAAATGTTCAAAAAGGTTGGTGGAGAGCAGTATAATTGCAGGCAATTTTTTATATTACTTCTACTTTTCTGTGTTTTGTGAATTTCCTAAAAATGACATGTCTTACTTTTATGAAAATATCAATAACTTTTATTTTAAAGGGGGGGGAAAGGTAGAGAATTAACTCCAACTACATAGCAAAATCCCAAATGTCTTTTACCATTCCACTCATCATTCCTAAAAATGATTCTGCTTTTTAATTTTACATATTGTCTGTTTATCTTTATCATTGTCTAAGAAATGAATATTCTTGGGGCACCTGGCTGGCTCAGTCAGTAGAGCATGCGACAATTTTCTTTTTTTTTTTTTTATTGGCATGTGACTCTTGACCCTCTGGGGTTCAAGCCCCATATTGCACCTAAAGCTTACTTAAAATAAAAAATAAATAAAAGAAATGGATATTCTCTCTAAAACTCAGAGTTCCCAGTCTTAGCTTACCAATTTAACACTTAACAAGATCTCATATAAAAATTGATCCTTAATTCTTTTAAAATTTCCTTAACAATATGCAACCATTAAAAATAAGACTAAAGAGGCACCTTGGTGGCTCTGTCGGTTAAAGGTCTGCCTTTGACTCAGGTCAGGTCATGATCCTGGGATCCCGGAATCCTGGGATCCCGGGATTCCGGGATCCCGGGATCAGGCCCTGTCATTGGGCTCCCTCTCTGTACTCACCGCCTGCAGCACACCCCCTCCCCTGCCGCACACCCCCTCCTCCACCCCGTTCCCACCCATTCTGATCTCTCTCTCTCTCTCTCAAATAAATAAACAAAAATATTTTTTAAAAAATAAGATTGAAGAAGATTTAATCCTATGGGGGAAATAATCATGAGACACTGTTATAGACAAAGCATAATCCTAATTCAATTAAAAATATATTTATTTGCATAGAAAAAGGGCTGACCAAAAAAAAAAATGACAAAATGTGAACAGGAGTTATCTCTAGGTGGTAGAACTATCAGTGATTTATATTTTATTTTTGGGCTTTTCTGTATTTCTCCTACAATAAATATGTATTACTCATATATCAAGAAAAAACAGCATCAAATTTAAAACTTGCTACTTACTTCACAATGACAAGACAAAGACAACTAGAAATAGATACGGAAGGAAACATTAAAACTAAAACAAAATTCTTTTAGCTTTATTTTTTGTTGTTGTTGTTGTTTGTTTTTTAGTGATCTCTACACCCAATTTGCAGCTTAAACTCACAACCCTGAAATTAAGATTCCTATGCTCTACCAATTATGTGAGCCCGGTGCTCCTCTTCTAGCTTTAAAAAAATCCTTTTCTTAAATAACTATACATTAGGAAGTCAAATTTACCTAAGCAAAGTTTAGGTAAATTTGATTTGGGGATATTTCATAATATCCATATTAATTCGTGTTATATTGGCTGCAGGCAAAGCAAGTCTATTGGTACCCTTCAAAAATAAGTTCAAGACTTACCCGACAGGGGTAAAAGATGTCTTCTGGAGGACAGTGGCTCTGGAAGCAACAGATTTAGCATGTTCTAGTTTAACAGTGGCCTGAGTCAGAGGCTGAGACAGAACATTGGTGACCTGCAACTAGAAATAAATTTTAAAATCATCTGTAGCAACGAAGGCCAAAGGAGTACAAAATTTTGTTTCTGGGGAGATTTATCCACAGGGAGCCAGCTCTGCAGGGGAAGAGACTCTTTATTTCAAGACATCTTCACTGACTCTGGTCTACGATCTATCAGAAATCAGACACAAAATACAAGGAGATTGGTAATGGGATAGATTATAGAATGTTAGAGGTAGGGGGGGATCTTAAAGATGATCTCGTCCAACACTCATTCTTCAGACGGGGATGGGCACTTTACACACAACCTCCTTTATCAATCATCTGAGATAGACGGCATAATCTCTACTTTACAGATGAAGAAACTGAGGCCACACAGCCAGTTCAGTTGGTCTAGGACTCAAACCACAGCCCATCTAGCTACAAAGCCAGTACTTCTACTTTGCTCTCCTAGCTGCCCCCTCCTGACTTACGGTGAACTGTGTTAATCAGATGATTTCTCACCCCAGCCTTCGCTGAGGGGGTGTGAGCACAGGCAGGGAGAGGAGAGGCAATTCTGAAAGAGAAGGCACTTCCTCAGGAGAATACTTAAAGAGGCCACCAAAGTAGAACTAATGGAACTGTCCTGCGTGGAACCCCAATGTCTACCATAAATAGAATACTAAGTTCTTATGAAGATGTCAGCTTATCACTGATTTCCAAACATCAAAATATGCCTCATTTGAGATGAAAACTCCAAGCTTACTCAAGATCTGTGCATTTCCTCTGTTCAGAGAGTCACCATAAAAAAGTAGTCTCTGCTTCCTGCTGAGCGAGAAGGAGGGACATGCTATGAAGAGGCAGAAAGACAAACTTCCAACAGGAGGAAGAGACCTGGTGTTAACAATTGTAAGCACCAGAATTACAAGGGGAATTTAGAAAAAGTGGTCTTTAAATAATGTATTTAGAAAGTTCTGGTACTGGAAAATGCCTTTTAGAAGCAAGACTCCTCTATACATTTAGTGTTATGACCCCAGAAATATAATTTTCTTGCATTTAATTTCTCAAAAGACTGGTGATAAAAAATCTTCCAGGAAAAAAAAAAAACCTTTTCTGGATTTTTTTGAAGAGTTCTGTGACTAGTTCATCCATGGGTCATATCCCCAATTCCAGGCTAAGGGAAATGAGCCTTACTCTACTTTTAATGGGTATGTCCTCGGTTGGGGCAGGAAGGTGGTTACAATTAGATCTCCACCAGTCCTTAGATTTCTGAGAGCCTTCCACTGGAAAAAGGTCAGGGCCGCACAGCTTGGACACGGAAGTCATACCCGAAGGATAGCCTGCTCGTAAGTGTCGGAAGGAGAGCCCTCGGGCACAACCACAACTGGCATGTGATAGCGGTTCTGAGAGAGCGCAGCGGCAGCAGAGGCCACGCTGAAGGCTTCTGAGAGTGACTCAAAGTTCTTCTTGCTGAAGATGGCATTCATGAGTTGGATGACCTGATCCTGAAAGAAAAGGGGAAATGCAACTTGAGATCGTCCTCTGGCAGGAAGGTGGTCATCTGGACCAAAACCCTGAAAAGATTGATATTATCAATTATCAATGTTTTCCAAATGAGGAAAATGAGGTTAAAAGGTTAAGTAACTCCTACAAGTTATAATAGGAAAAGAAAAAACAGAAAAAAAAAAAAAAAAGCAAGACCAAAATTCACATGTAAGTCTGTGTCCTCCCAGAAGAAAATATATTCTTTCCTAATTCCTTTCACCCTCCCACCTAACCTAACTTCCTTCCCGACTCCCCTCTGAGCAGTACACTGGAGTTAAGTTTGAATTCACAAGACCAAACCTTATAGCCAAAATGTACATTAGAAAGAAACTAAAATGACTTTCCATTAAGAACTAATGGGGCTGTTTAGAGAAGAAAACTAAAAGCAGTTTTTTAAAAAAGTGGAAGCTAAAAGGCATTATTAAAATTCTGGAGGTTGTTTGCTTAAGAGGAAACATTTTCCACTTCAATCAGTTTTGTTTTTTAAAACCTCCAATCTAACAAAAGAGCTCCCTTGTTCCCGACAGTGTTATTCACAGTCGACATGAAATAATTTTCTTTAATTGTACCAATTACATTTTTCCATCACTAGGCTGTTGACATGTTAAAATGGGTGACTATTCACCAGAATGGTTATGTCAAAAGCAGTGACAGCAAAATTACTCCATCCAAATACCTGGTTTGCAGAAGCTTGGGAATAAAGCAAGAAAAAGTTTAAGTTGTGTATGTAGAATATCACCAACTCATCTACCATGCTGTGTAGAGGAGAGTTCCTAAATGATTTGTACCGTAAGACCCACATTCCTGTACTCCACCCATCGTAGAAATTAAGAAATTATTGCATCTCCAGATCTTCTATACTCAGGATGAACCAAAGACAACAGAAGAATACTAATACATGAATAAATTATTAGGTCATATCCTCCAGAGAAAATAGAAAATCAATTCAAATTATCCAAGACAGATCATTAATTACTATTTACTTGAAGAAACCCAGCACAAAACTCAAAATGCATGAAAGAAATCAAAGTTCTAACTTGGAACCCAAATCTCTCCTCCTAAAATTAAAACAACAGCAGCTTGTCTTTTAAATCCTTTAGCTCAAGGGTTGGTAGCCTTCTCACAAACAAGGGGTACAAAGAAGAGTCCGGCTCAAAAAGATTTCCCACACACATTCCAATCAAAGGTTCTTTCAGGTTAATGAGCTCCTCTTGGGGAGGGAGGACCCACAAAGAAAAGAAAAAAAGAATTAAGTCTTGGTAGATGTCTGGTAGACACACATGCCTCTCAGATACCTATATCAATCAGCAAAGATTAATTAAGATTTAGCCATTGCCAAAGATGAGGTGGAAGGGAGAACAGGGCACTTCTCAAGGAGGAGGGTTTGCCTGGGCCACCGACGTGGAAATCACTCAAGAAACAAGCAGTAAGGAGTACCAGAAGAAAGAGAGGTGAAACTAGTGTAATCATGTGGCCTTCTTGTCACCACCTCATGACATACCCTCCCCAATTTAAAGCAAATGTAACAAGGCTGGAGATCTACTACCCAACATGTGGGAAAGAGAGAGCCCACAGCATGGGGAGACCTGGTTTAGGGGCATCGCTACTACTTATTATCTGTGTGTCCCCACATGTGTCACGCTGCCATTTTACAGAGGGACCAAGTCTGACTGAGCATATTACTCAGATTTCCTATGGTGATCAAATGAGCCACACATAAAAATGTTTTATAAACTATAAAGTATTCTAAGACAAAAAAAATAAAATAAGTTAAGTGTGACACCGCTTACATGTCTATTCCACAGATAACCAGTTTCTTGAGGATAGGCATTACATCTGTTTCTCATTTTCAATGCCTAACTCAAGACACCGTGTGACTACACCCCAAGCCGAAGTCAACATCCCCTCTGAAAAAAATTGTTCTTAGCAGATGAAGTCAACAACCCCTTTGGGTTTCACGCCCGAGAATGGTTAGGTACCTCCTTAATGGATGGCTCCGTGCCCACGTGGTCCATGAGCTTGTAGGTGGCAGCCACAAATAAGGCTGTGGTTTCCAGTCCTTCTTCAAACTGGAGATACACACCTCCCAGTTCATCGAGGCGAGCAACAAGATCCTGTCACAACAAAATGGAAGCAGGCTGGAAGTCAAGTGATCACAGAAGGAGATATGCAAACCACAGTCACCCCGTGCAAGCAATTTTGAGAAATTTCACTCTACATCTCTAAATCTGGAGAACCACATTAAATCTGGAGTACTCTGTCAAACAAGATGCTGAGGCAGAGAATAAAGTGTACTCCACAGGCACCTGGAGAGACAGTGTCTTCCGCAGCCCTGGGAGCGCCCCCTTCCCTGACCCCTGGTACTCAAGCCCAAGCCCCTGAGTCAGAGCACTGAGGACCCCAGGCCGCAGGGCACCCAGGAAGCATCCAGTCATAGGTGGATTCCACAGCCATCTGTCTGGATACAATCTACATAGCAGAGTACTGCTCTTTCTCATTCAGTGCTCTAAAGGATGGACAGAGACATGCTCCTCTCCTGGGCAACAAGATAAGGCAGCAAACATGCCTGTGGGGCACCCAGTGAGGACACTGGGTGGACTGCCTGTCATCACGGACTATGTCGTCCACGAGAGTGGTCTCTGAGCAGCAGGAGGTCCTGGGCAAAGGAAAGGATCAAGTCATTCTAAAAACACAGTGACCCCTCGCCAAGCACCTATTACGAATCAGGTACTTTAGAACCCCACTTGTTCTTACAACACCATATAAGGAATTGTGGCTCAGACATGAAATAATTTGTCCGAGATTACAAAGAACTAAGTAGCAGAAAAAAATACCTAAATTTCAGATTTGTTAGGCTGTAAAATCTGTGGACTATGAACCTATACCGACAAAGGGCTGGCAAAGTAAACGGTTACCTAATGGATGGTGTAACTATCCTACCCTAGCAAATATCCCCCAGGACATATTGCTCTCATACAAAGAATGTTAGTGTGGCATGGGTGTGGAAAGAAACATCACTGGCCCAAATAAGCCACGCATGTATATCTGCAAGACTCTTTTAAAGGGTTTCAAAGACAGGAGATGGGAAATCCATTTGGCGAAATAAATTCACACCTCAATCTCCTCCACGATGCTCCTCAAGTCAGCGTGCTGGGACAGGTGGGATGCCGTCTGCAGAGCCTGGACTGTTCTGGAAGATAAAAGTGAATGTCAAGTCTCACCTCCTTTCATCTGCTCGCTCCTGCTCGAACTGGGACGCTTTCAGGAATATCCCTCTCCTGTTCTTTAGAAGTATAAGACTGTCTGAGCCGTTAAGGAGCATAATTCCAATCCAGGTGGGAAAAGCTGCTACATTACAAAGATCCTAACAGCAGGAAAAGGCAATCCAGGCAACATGACCTGAAGTAAGTACTGTGGGCACTTAGTAAGTGTGGGCCCTTAGAGAAGAGACAGAGAGCAAGTTCACCCTTTCTGGAAATCCGTTTTGTTCCTAGTGGCTTCGCATACCAAACACTGAGTAAGACTCGCTTGGGTTTACAAGAGTTAGGCTCTTTTGGGAGAACAGAATTCAAGTGGATCGAGGGTATCTGGCAGCTCCGAGCTGCAAAAAGCACTGAGCTAGGCAGAACTTAGCTGCCCGGGAACTTTCTACTTTTCTCACTCTAAGACCGAAGAAATATTATGGAATACACATTTGCAGACTGTTGGGTAGAATTTGGAGCAACTTTTCTGACACCAGATCCACGTGCTATGAACAGGAAGCCGTCACTAGACACGTGCCGACTGCTCCAATACTCATGCCATCCTCGCCCTGCTGGGAGACCGGAAAGTCACTCGCCCTTCAGGCATTAAATAAGATAAAAGGAATTTGGTTCTGAAACCAGAATTTATTCTCTTTTTCTTTCCCTACCACTTATTCCTGATTATAAAAGCATGTATTTGTCAAAAGTAAAATTCCTTTAACACCTACCCTAAACATGAGTCTTTTCCAACTTATTAACTTAATAATACGATGTGTATGTCTTTCAGTATCGGTACAATAAACATCCTTCACTCTTATGAACCAGGACATAGTACTCTACTGCTTGGATGGACCACAGTTTACTCCCTGACTCTCTCGTGGACACACATTTTTGTTGTACCATGTCATACAGTGCTGCACCAAGCCTCATTCACCAGTCTATTTTTAAATTGAACTGAAATTTACATAAGAAAATTAACCACTTAAGGGGCGCCTGGGTGGCTCAGTGGGTTAAAGCCTCTGCCTTCGGCTCAGGTCATGATCTCAGGGTCCTGGGATCGAGCCCCGCGTCGGGCTCTCTGCTCAGCAGGGAGTCTGCTTCCTCCTCTCTCTCTCTGCCTGCCTCTCTGCCTACTTGTGATCTCTGTC